>NC_083613.1:33181155-33293655 GCF_963584025.1 Labrus mixtus | reverse complement strand
CCCCTTTCACCTCCCACCTCATCCACCCGTGACCCCGCCCCCTTTTTCATTTCAAGCCACTGACTGGACAAACTCTGGAGAAATGAGCCGAGTGCTGGTGGCAGCTCGCCTCATCCTCCCTTTTTGTATCTTTAACACTGCAGGGAAAATCCACCGCCCTCCTCTCCTCCGAGGTCAAGCCTCCTCACCGGAGAGTTACCATGGCGATCACACATCTTTACGCCTTCCTCTCCTCTCTTCAGGCGAGCTGCCAGCCCCGGCTCTGCTCTCTGCTCTGTATCATCTCAACGCCACGTCATGTGCTAAAGTTATCAGCTTCTAGGTGCAAAGTGCTTTTTCTACATCTGATGTTGTTAAGTGTTCATTCTCACTAGTTTGTGTAAAAGCCGACACACTCCGCCCCCCGCCGCCGCCCCCCCCCCCCCCCCCCCCCCCAGAGTCCAGACTGACAGACCCGTTCAAACGTTGAGGTCACTGCGGCCTCTGTAAGAGCGCACAGGCTGCTCGTGTTGCATGAGGACGAAAAGGCTGACCCGCTTCTTCACCACATGACCACCGGAGGCGCTAACACCTCGGGAACAATACAAGGACTCTGATATGAAAGTGTTACTGTGAAGAAAAAAAAAGGTGTTTTATTTTGTTTCATCTCAACAGTTAGTGAAGGAATGTCGAGCAGGGTTTGTAACCCGTTTTTAAAATGTTGATCACGACACCGCGAAGGACGCAAAGACGCTGGAAACTGATCTGAACTGGAGGTGGTTGGAGTTCTAACTGGAAACCAACAGAAGAAGAGAGAGGAGGAGAAAAGCTCTTACTGGAAGCACTAAAGTGGCGCTCTGTCCACGTTTTCAATGTGACACTAAATTAGATCAATCATGTAGTTTGATCAGAATCTTCTTCTCACTGCGTTCACGTTTGAGTCACAGAGCGGAACGACCAGGTTTTAAAAAAAAGACTAAAAAAGACATTTTCAGATCTTTTGAATCTGTCATCACATCTGGATTAATCACGTTCATCAAGTTACACAACCTCCGACATATTTAAACTTTTTTAGCCAGCAGGGATTTCCAAAGTTACGATTTATATTTGGGACGGGCCGTTCTTCAGTCTGTGTTGTGGCCCCTCCGAGGGCGACTTTTAGGTTTTTCACACTTGCAGAAAACTTCTGAAAAACTCCTGATATTTCCAGGAGGAGCTGCATGTGTGAACGCAAACAGATTCATTTTTCACCCGGAGTTTCTCCTCCAGCCTCCTCGTATTTATTCTGCAGAAAGTCAGAGTGAGCTGATGAGAGAAGGCAGCAGGATATAATCAGGAGAATTCACCTGGAGCCAGTGGGGAGTGCAATGAAATACTGTGATCGCTGCAGGGTGCATAGTGTCTGAACGCCACCTCTATGGTGCTCTAATGAACCTGCTGCATTATGTTTCCTGTCCCTGTTCCTGTTCTTTCCTGCATTGATAGAAAGACAAATATTCTCATTACAGCGTCTTATAGAGGACTCTGCTGCTTCATCCATGGCGAGTCGTTAGGATACTCCAACAGAAGATAATGGAATCAAGTGGATTCTGCTCGCGTCGCACGTTGTAATGTGAAAATCAAAATGAATCCTTAGCTTGGAAAGTTTGTAAAAGTTTGCTTCTGCAGTGTGCTCTAAATCAGGGGTTCTCAACTGGTGGGTCAGGATCCAAAAAGTGGGTCGTGGAGTGGTTTTCAGTCGGGTCTTGAATTTGTACCTGGAAAAGAAATGGTAAAAACCTAAATTAATCGCTTTTTGTGCCGTTTCATCCTCGGTCCAAACTGCAAAATTTGTCATCAGACAAATCTCATTGGTTGAGAAATATCAGACATTTGGGTCGCAGTTTGTCATTAAGGATTTGATTTTAGGGTCCTGAGGCTAGACCAGTTAAGACCAGTGCTCCAGATCTCCTCGTCTGACACCTACCTCGCAGCACGGGTGATGGGCGTGATGAATAACCACGTAGTTGATGGTTTCATTGAGGCAGGAATATAAATCTTTGTTTTTTTCGTCCCTGCTGGCTCAAAAACAAACCAAATGTTTTTAAAAAAAGAAGGAATATTGTTTTTCCTCATCCAGATGTTTTAATCCAGGCTGCTTTAGAAACCTCTGTAACTCAAATGTAATGGAAACAAACGTCGATGACCTCACAGGGCGATGACTTATCGAGTCACAGCCGACCCGTTGAGCACTTAGTATTCATCAGAGACGGGTCGGCCGACAGTGAGGTTTTTTTATTTTTTTTTAAATCTTTCGTTGTGATTTTAGTTCCTTTAGTAGCGTTTTTTTTTAGAAGTGAAGTCAGACTCAACAGTGAAAAACCACTACGGTGTGAAAACTACCTTCACGGGCACCACGCCCCCCGTGTCAGTGTGACTTTGATTTAGTCGTTTATTGTGGCGATTTCAGGACAGGACGGCGGTCGTCTCCTTCGCCCCTCTCCTCACATTAACAGTTTGTCTTAGTGCCTTAGACACTAAATCAGAAAAGACGACCCTAACCAGATGAAACCGGTCCACCGAGGAGATGTTCAACACTTCATCTTTCAGTCTTTTGTTGCCGTGCTTCATATCATATCTACCGTGTTCCTCTGTGCTCATAATAATCCAACTGGAAGACGGATGATGTTTTAACTGGAAGCGAGGCGGAGAACTGGGCCCACTGCTTTTTCCTTTAAAGTCTCTGTGTGTACTGAAGACGTTTCAGTACCGGGGTCATCATAGGGAAATGATGCGCTGCCCGGGATGGTTGGAAGCTTTATCATCCACACGTAGTTAACTCGTTTTTATTTGATTACTTTTATCCAGCTGGCTGTTGACGACCATCCAACTGCAAATACACCCATCTTATTATTTCCTGTATTCCTGTATTTCTAGACGGTCATTTGTTTTGTTTTGTTTGTTTTTGTAAAAGGAAAATAAAGCATATTCATTGTATCTGTGAGGCTGGTTCTGGTTTGTTTTGAGGGAGGGGTTAACACTCTCAGCAGCATTAAGACTTTTTATTCTACCTTTTAAACTTTCCTCACAACCAAAGTGCTTATAAAGAGTTCTTACGTCTATGTTTTAATTTCTGAAAGCTTCAATGTTTGTTTAACTCCCTTTTTTTTCGTTTAATGGCGTTTGTTTACCCTTCCATTCTCGTGGACTTCCCCGGGGAGTCCTGTGTTTCTGCAGGTATGTCCACTTACAGTCAGGGTACATTAAGTCATCCAGAGAGCCCTCACACTCACTTTACGGTCCCAACAGCGGGACAGTCCTGAGACCTGTATAAAACATGAACGCAGTCTCAGTGACATCACACATTGGTTTCTTTAGGGGCCTTTTTGAAGCCTCACGTGGTGGTCGCCATATTGGAAAAGCTGTCTGCATTTACAGTCCCCAATGAAACAGAGCTTTGAGAGTATCTTAATGCCGGGTCGTTACTTTATTCCAACTGAAACGGGATAAAATCACTAGAAAGAAGGCGGGACATACAGCTGGGATGAATTTGATTGGATCATTTGTTTTGATCAGATCGCTTGGTCAGAACTAATTGTTGAATGCTGTCAATCTCAACAAACATCATTCAGAGACAGGTGATGTTTAAAACATAGATACTCTCAGGGTGGGCGTGTCCAGACTTGTTGGACTGGGGGGGCAACTGGGGCTTTGACTTGTACAGGGGTGGCCTGAAGTTTGTGTGCACAGAGCTGAATGAGGAGCATTTACTTACGCTATCGACTTTTCAGTAACGCAAGATAATGCCAACGTATTCATCTTTAAAGACTGAAAAACAAATGTACGTCCAAAGTCGCATTTTTAAAAAAAATTCAAACATCTGCACACTGAAAACTATGAGCTGCCTGTCGCAACACGTCCTGAACAGTGGATTTCAACAGAATTCCCACCTCTGGCAAGGCAAATAGCCAATCATAGTTAAAGGGTTAATATGTGATTCTTCACACTTAAATATAATATAAATCCAGTATATCCTCTGAAAATAACTCTGTGAGTCATGACTGTCTACAATGGGTGTAACACCCGAGTCCCACTGTCTGTGATGTTTTCAGAGTCCTATCTTCACTTTGTTTACATCGCCAGGACGGCCGGCTGACTCCTCCCCTTGTGTATAAAAGTTGTTTAATTGAGGGACTAGAGAAAAGAATAATAACATACTGTACTCACTGATTAACTGTGTTTCTAGATCACGCTCATTTCAGGTAAATTTACATGCAGTGTGAAGATACGAGCATAATAAAGATCGCTAGCATTAGCATGCTAACACAACAATGCAGCGCGAGTTGTTTTGGTTTCATGCTGGTGCTCAAGGGCGACATCTGCTGGATCAAAAAATCACATATAAAGCCTTTAAGGATTTTTGGGTGGCAACTGAGGTGGTCATTTGGATATCCAGGGGGGGTCCCATGCCACCCCTCTGGATACGCTGCTTTTACATCAAATTAAACACAAAGACCGTTTGAGTGAAGAAAAAAAAGTCGACAAAAGTCATCGTGAAAACCACCTGTTTTGTTTAATTTCATAATCGACACACAAAAATAATCTACAAAAGACCAAATTAAGCAACCAGTTAATCACGAAATTGTCGTTTTTATCCTCCCCCACCCCTAGACACCCCCCCCCCCCTCCCCAAAAAATCACAATTTATAAGATGTCACCCACTGCTCCAGTCACAGGACTTCACAATGACATCCTGATGAACCACACGTCGACACTCAGGAGTTTATTTTTTTAACATTTTGTGGGGAAATGTCGAAATACTCTCAAACACACACTGACTGGCTACACCCCATCTTATATTTATGAGCTACATATCAATCTTTGGCGCCGTTCTCGGTGCAGCCACACACACACACACACACACACACAAAGGGGAAGAGAGACTCAGGAAGAACGGTGTCTGTCAAAGGAGGTATTCAATACAGGGAAGGTGTCACAACAGGTGTGTTCAGACAGACACAAGGTTTATTTTTTTTAATCTTTTTCAGCTTAATCTGTTAAACTGTCGACTAAGCTAGCAAACTCTGCTTCTTAAAAATTACGTTTCTCTTAGAGAATAAATTCATAAAAGCTCAGCATGCTACATTCACACATTGTCAACAGAATGGGGAGAAAATAAAACAGACTTTGTAGCCACACTAAATACAGAAGTCAACAAAAAAAGAGTTGGTTGTAATTTTTAGTTGTAGAGGGTTAAATCCCTAATTTTAAATTAGCTGAAAAAAAAGGTTTAACTGTTGATGATTTTTATTCACATGCAGCTGTTAGCATCGTAGCCCTTATCAACTGTTTGTTCATCTATTAATATATTTGTATTTTTTTCAGTCTGTCAAAAAGCCTAAATGTGCTCTAAGATGAATGTTTACTTGCAACACAGTAGAAAAACTATTAAATGATTGACGATGTGTTTTGAACATCTGGGGTCGTCAGAGTTCTGTGAAGGTGGACTGTAGTAGCCTCAAAGTGTTTGTTGGTGACCACTCAAGCAGGTAACTGAAATCCAGTATCTGGTCTTTATCAGCGTCCACGTCGAGCATGACTATATTTTTTGCACACGTCTGAATGTGCCCTGAAACTTATCCTGTCTGCTGACTTCGTCGGCCTCCAACATGTGCCTATCATCTGTCTGAACACACGAGCGTAAAAAAAAAAAAAAAAAAGAGTCTCAACATGTACACACATTCACTCCTCCAGAGACGCACTGACAGAGTCGAGTAGAGGTTGAAAGCCAAGCGACGACTTGCACTTTTGCATTGAGCGTTTTACAGTCCTGCATAGATCTTTGTCATACTTTTATAAACTAAGGCTTTGTGTTATATTAAGTCGCTTTGAGTCATTATCAGAGAAAGTAAATAAAAAATAAAAATTCACAACTCTAAAAAATAAAACAATTCAAGTAGGCTACAATCCTGACGTGTCTCCCCTCTCTCACAGGCGGCTCCTCGTCTCCGGGGGGGGAGGAGCCCATAACTTTTTTTTATTTTCAATTCAAGTCTTTAATCCAGAAAAGGTCCAGTGTGATGAGACAGCACCAAGAACACACGGGGCGAGAGAGGGGCGCCACACGTACACGCAGTCATTATTGTGAAAAGGGGGAAAACACGTCGTCACCCGTTCCTTTAGAATAAATCTGGAAACAAATTAACAGTATATCGTTTTTTGTTTTTTTATGTACATACACACATTCAAATCAACCTCACGGCTCTCACACACACACACACACACACACACACACACACTACATGTCGTCCCTGTGTAAATTACAAATAATTTATCATTTTAATTTAAGCTACTACTTAACAGTCTTTGTGGGAGCAGAGGTGACCAACGATAAAAAATGTCTACGGACACAAAGATTCCCACGTCTGAGACGAAAATAATAATAATTCATATCTCCGTCTGTTTCTTCTCTTTTTACTGCAGAAGAGCAAAAAAAGTTTCTCCACTTAAACTTAAATACAAATTATATTACGTAGCGTACTTCTATCTCATCTGTACCTCCACCTCCACCGCCGCCTCGCTCATTCCACAGTGATCAAGGTCGGTCATATGTAAACATGTTGACAAAAATAAAAAGAAGCGGAACAAATAAAGTTCTCTCATCATTCACTCTGTCTTGTTCTCATACCCGGGTAGTTAGAAAATACAGATTCATTAATTCATCGTTTGAAGCTTGAAGCGAGGATTCTCCTCCTTTAGGTCCACTTTGTGAGAGCGGCGCAGTGATGCCCCGCCCCCTCATACCACAACACTCCTGTCAAGTCAATCAAAGCGAAGGTTCCTATTGGTGGATGTGTCCTGGAGGCTGTGGTGTCCTGCGCTGCTATTGGTCAGTGGGATTTCCTCTTCATGTCTCCGCCCTGGCTTTGGTTGGCATCTGAGTGAAGAGGAGGAAAAAGGTGAGACGACTTCTCGGGATGTTTCCCCGCAACATCCACATCTAATGCTTCACTAGTTCTCCTCATTTGTTTACACTGTTCAGCTCGTGTTTGTCTCACTTCTACCTAGAGGTCGGTGATATGGGAAAAATATCATATCACGATTTTTTTTGGCCAAAATCACGATCATGATTTTTTTCATACTGATCTTTAGACAAGAGGCTTGTTAGTAACTTTTAAAAACTGAGAGAGAGCAGAAAACACTGACAGCAACATTTGAAACACCGGGGTTATATCTCTCATCACTGTCTGTCTGAGCTCCTCTCTGTCTGTCTCTCTGCAGACTGTTAACGTCTCTCCGGCTCGTTAAACGGTTTCTTGTGTCGCTATCCGAGATGTAAACTTAACTCTCCAAACTATGCAAATAAGTTAACTGTTGCTCACGCCGTGTCGGTTTGGAAAAATATCACAACAGTTGCATGTAACCGGGATGAAGTGGTTTTTGTGGACTTTACTCTTAAGTTTCGTTTTCACCACTGAGGAGCAGAAGGGGACAGAAGGGGAGGGGGAGACGCGTCTGTGTAGGAGCATAAACTGCAGCATGAGAGAATAAACACATAACCCCGGTTCTACGATCTCTCTGCTTTGGCAGATCGTCAGCACGTTCAAATCCTTCACGATCTAAGATCGTTATATCGCACACCACTACGCCTAACCAAAGTTTGGATGATTGTTTGGCTCCAGCTGTTTGTTCTCTTCTCCACCGAACATCTGGACTTTAAATTGTTAAAAACACAAATCTGGCTCCCTCAGATGATGACGACCTCTAAATACTTAAACGACAACTTCTTTTTATAATCATTTATATTTTTAAAGGAGCAGTATGTAACTCTGACACCTAGTGTTTAAAATGGGTACTGCAGCCCAAATTCAAAACATTGTAGAGAGCTGCAGGATGGTCCTGACTTTAATGCTCAGAAATCAGAAACTGGAGATTTTATTCAGGATTGATCTGATCTCATTTTTTATTTTGAACATCATGATTTAATTTGCTCCTATCAGATCGTTGTGATCCTGTTGGATTACTTCTGAACAAGCGGGTCCTGGTTTACATGTTTAGATGGTTCTTTGACCTGGTCTGGGTTCATAAAAATCACTAAGCTGTTATTTAAACTTTTGAAATCAACTGGTAGCCTAGCGGTTAGTGCGAGCGCCCCATGTACAGAGGATTAAATCTTCCAGAAAGGCGGCCCAGGTTTGAATCCGACCTGTGGCTCCTCTCTCTCCCCGGTTTCTGACTTTATCCACGGTCCTGTCTCTAACATGAAGTCGTAAAAAAAGCCCCTTGATAAATCGAAACACATTCATGTCACTGTGATTTCTTTCAAATCAAAGACAATCTGAACATCTGAGTCCTCAAAGTTTGTTCAACAAACAACATGCATCTAACCGACCAATCAGAGGCATGCCAAGTTTACATCAAGCACACTGAAGCAGGCAGGAAGTTAGAGAGCGAACAACACAGCAGAGGACGACAGGTGGACGTGACACACCGATGGAGGACACAGCGGAGGAGGAGGAATGCAGAAAGATTACCTGAGAAAGCAAGCTGCAAATGAGGAGGTAGGGCAGCCTGCGACCCTGCCTGGAGACTCTTATACAGATCTGAGGAGAGACGGAGGGAGGATGAGACGGAAACAACAACAATAATAACGACGACGATGATGACGATGATGATGATGATGATGATGATGATGATGATGATGATGATGATGAAGGGGAACGCAGAGTTAGAATGTGGAGACCAGCAACAAAAGAGAGGAGCGGATCAAAGAAAAGGCAGACGTGTACAAAAGGTTGAGATGACAGAGACGGACACAAAGACCAGGGAGACAATGGTTTAAAAAAAACACAGAGACGGGGTTAAAGGGCGCCACGGTGAGATGTGACACGCAGCACACACATGGGACGTCCTGCTGGTTTCACTTTACAAAAAGGTTGGAGTTTAAATATAAAGATTCTGAATATGTTAACTTGTCCAGTTGATCACTTTTTGAAACGCTTTTCTCAGTTTATTGTGATTCAGCACTGTACGGGACAACTTTGCCGAGTGCGAGTGCGCCCTGAATCCCTTTAAACTCCAGCCCAGTGATGTCCGGTTATGTGTGTTAATAGATTTCAGCAGGATAGCCTCGTTCTTATTATTTCATTATGGAAAAGTAAACCACAAACAATTATCTACTTGCTGAGTCTGCAGTCTGTTTTGGCTTTCAAAAAGGCACTAAAAAATAAAAATATACTCAAAGTTAAGATCATGACTGAAGGAGAGATCTGAGTCCTCACCCATTAGGTCGCTCTGTGCTAAGGGGTATCCTGAGTTGGAGCTGGGGGCTGAGCCCATGCCAGCCACCCCAGGCGCTCCTGAAGGGCTGAAATTGAGCAACGAGGGGAACTGGAAGGGCAGCGTGACAGGCACCAGGCCTCCCAACATGCCAAAGCCCAGCGGCAGCGCGGAGGGGCTGCCCAGGAGGGAGGAGCCTGCTGTTGATACCTGCAGAAACGAGATGCAGTGATAAGAAGGTCAGAGCAAGAATCCACTTGTACAGTGTTTTTGAACATATATTTGGGTAACCTGAGAGTCTACTGACCCACAACATGTGAAATAAACCCATCCAGTCCTTTGTTTGTGGTCTGCATAAGTCTTACAACACAGAGAACAATGCTCTGTTTCAAATGTGCTCTCCTTGTGATGTCACAGTGGGATTCTGGTAAAAGAAAATCCCCTCCCCTCCCCTGGTATCTCCACCCATGGACTCCACCCCCAGCCTAGAACAAAACTTTAGCGCAGGTCGGCCATTTTTATTCTCTCTACAGAGGAGTGATGTCTACGGGGAAAACTCAGGGGGGGGGGTCATTACATTTAAAGAGACACACACACCAAAACGGAGCGTTCTGAGAGAGCTGGTTTATACAGGGTCACAAACCTCCTCTGGTGCTTGATTCATGTTATATTTTGACCAAAGCACAGATGTTTCATGTAGACCACAGGGGGACTGTTTGAAAAGGTGGAATAATATGGATAGGGGGGCAATATGTCATCTTTAAAACTAACACAGATTTAAAGAAGCCCCTACATAGATCAAATCAAACCTGTACCAAATTAGACGTACCAAGAAAAGTTACATAACCCGTGCAGGAATAGAAAACCTATGTACCATTTAAAACTGAGTTAAAGTTAGACCTGAACTATTTAGAGAAGACCTCCAGCTGCACGTTACAGCAGTGTCTGAGAGGAAGTAGTGCTCATATGCAAAGTGCAAACAAAGTTGTCTGGATCTGCATCTGTAATGTTGCATACGGTCAGGTTTAGTTCAGTACAGTTTGGTACGGTATATCCTGAACTTGTTTGCCTTTCCGCAGCCAACAGTACCCTTATTTGTTAAGTGGAGTTTAAGCCAGATGGAGATAGCTGCGTCAGCTGTGTAACAGTGTGACATCAACACAGTGTAGACTGCTATTAATGAAGTTCAACAAAGAAGAAGAACAGGACTCAGTAAACAAAAGGGACCCTTTAGGGTCGGATCTGTACCCTTGGCACCCCAACAGAAGGGTACCAAAAAAGTAGGGCAGTACAGATCCCTTATTTTGGTACCATTCCCGACTTTTGACGAATAAATGTGTACCGTACCGAACTGATCGGGGCTTTAGGAGTCACATCAGTATTAAAGTGGAGAGCCTGATGGACTCAGGTAATTTTGCCTGATCAGCAGGGTTCTGATTCAGGGCACAGCCAGGGTGGCCTGAGCCCTTCTTGAATTCTGATTGGCCACCACAAAATCCAATATCATGTGTTTGGCCTTCGACCCAAGAAGCTACAAGATGTGGCACATGATCAATATTTTAATCCTCGCCTCGACTGGGAGTCATCGTGATTAAAACATTTTAATTGACTGACAGCACCTTTTGTTTTTGGTTTTGGATGAACTCACCTGTGAGAGGTGTGACGTTGTTGAGGGGGTGGACAAAGTTCCTGAAGTCGCCCATCCGTTTCCGGTTGAGCTCTGGTTAGCCCCGCCCACCATCCTCTGCCTCTGCCCGTGATTGACGGAAACCGAAGGTGCGGGAGACGAGGGAGTTTTACCTGGGAGGCTGCAGACGGCCAGTACACCCCCCTTGTTGTTTTTGGAATTGTTGATGCTACTGATGCTCGTCGTCGACGGAGATTTCTGACTTCCTGTGAAGCCCGACACGCTGAAGGGGGCGCGGAAAGTTTTGGTGGTTTTGGGGGTGTACTGTTGTTGTTGTTGTTGTTGCGTTGGGACCATCTGATGGGAGAGCAAGTGTGAGGGAGAGGACGACGGGGACGGGGAGGAGGAGGGAGGCGGGGTGGGCGCAGGAGGTCGAGGGGTGAGCTTGATGATGGACGAGGAGTTGCTGCTGTGGGACGACTTGGTGAGGGTGGCCTGCATCGGGGTGATGAAGTTGGCCTGCGGATGATGATGATGTGCGTGCGGTTTGTTCTGAGCGGAGTGCGAGGCGGAGGAGGGCGAGGAGGAGACAGGCGAGGGCGAGCAGAAGGACTGTAGGTGGGTGGTGGAGACGGAGCGGGGCAAAGAGGAAGGCGAGGAAGAAGGTGTGAGGCTGCTGCTCACTGTGCTGCCGTTGAGGCTGACGCCGCCGGCTTTGGCGCAGCTCTTTGCGAGTCCTTGAGGGGCGCCCATAGTTCCCAGCATGCCCATCGGGCTGACAAAGCCCTTCTGGTGAGGGGGCAGCAGAGGGGAGGCTGTGGGAGGCGGCCTCTGCTTTGGAGGGGACGGGGAGGGGAGCGGGTGTAACTTGCCACTTCCGGCCATCACCGTGCTTGTCCTTTGATTGGGCGTTGCCATGGTAACGAGTCTCTGAGTCTGGGACTGGCCAACAGCGCCGGACCCTTTGAGCTGGCCGTAGGGACCGTTTGCAGTCCTGGAAGCGAGCGACAGGCCTGCTGCCTGAGCGCGAGCCATGGAGGAGACGGCAGGAGACGCGGAGGTAGACGAGGAGGTTTGTAGCGTTGTTGTCGTCGTGGGAAAGCTTCCGGCAGACGTGGCCACCTGCTGAGCGGTCTCCACCTTCAACAGGGAGTGTTGAAACTGCGTCGTGGACGAGACCGAGGCGGAGAGCTGAGAGGCCGACGGGTAGTGAGGGGTGACGGGGGGAGGGGAGGAGGTGGGCATCTGGAGGGGCGGAGGGGACAGGGGGCTGTCCGTGAGGCCCAGGCCCTTGGATGCATTGCTGAGGAGGGCCAGAGCGTGGGAGATGGAGTCCAGAGACGGAGCGGTCAGATCCTCGTCCAGAGAGTCCGACAGACAGATGGGCTCTGAGGGGGAGGAGGAGGCGCCGGGTTGGCGGTTGGAGGTCGGAACGGATGTGTAGTTGGGCAGAGACGGGTTGGAGGCCATGGTGAGCGGTGGTTTGTGAATCCAGAGAGCCTCCTGAAGAACAGAAGACACAACGTATCATTTGAGTTATTCTAACAGTTGAGTAATCTGTTCTATGTAAGCGAGTGAACGCTAGCATTCAACATCTTAAAGGAGCAGTATGTAACTCTGACCCCTAGTGTTTAAAACGGGTACTGCAGTCTAAATTCTAAACATAGTAGAGCGCTGTCTCCCCCCCTCCTCTCTAGAGTCCATGCTCACTCAGGTCACCATGTGGTGGACTCTGAAGCTTCAGTGTTTATCCAGCTCTGCATGGGTCTGTAAACCTTTCTGTGTTCTAACCTCTCTCCATTTTTCAAAAGCATCTCCAATATTGATCCTAGTTTGAGCACGTTTCTGCTCGTGGAGCTTATTAGAAACATGCAGAGGCTTTTTAGGTCGGGTACAATCACTTCTATCTGAACCACTTCTCTTGACCGCTTCCATCGCTGCAACACCTGTTGACCTGATAACTGCTCTCATATCTGGCAAACCGAGGGGCGTCCAAAACGGCCGTGTGGGGGAGTCGCCTTAAAAGCGCCTACCTTCTCTGGTCCAAACAAATCCAGAGCATTCAGGAGCAGAATCTAAAGTTAGAAGGAGGACATACTGGCTGCTGCATTGTTGTCAGAGAAGCCAGCACTTCAACATGTTTCCTTAATGTCTGATCAGATAGTAAGATACCTTTACTAACTGATGGTCACGTTAGCTAGTGATATCCATCTGGAAATATGAAGCGGTGTTCCACCAGTTGTTCCATATTCATTGACCTTTCTCTTTATGATACATGTGAATGGATTAGGATTGCATTATCACTATGGATAAAGAAAAACAACACCAGAATGTGGATACAACGACGTGATATGAGCTGTAACTCACCTTGGCTTTGGCCTTGGGGCCGGGCACCACTCTCCTCTTGACTCTGTACAGAAACATGCCAGGACACATTCAGTTTTACATTAACAGAGAAATCAAAGACTCGTTTGAATTGAGTTGTGTGCGGTAAAGTGAATACTTACAGGTTTCCAGTGAGGTGACAGTGAACAGAAAGACTCTCCTTCATCAGAATCCTGAGACGATCAAACACACAACCATGAGATAAACACACAACTAGTGCCCGACTAATACATGATTCTGGGGGGATATACATCGGCCAATATCTTTCTTAGATCTTTAGAGATAAATAAAGATATACACATTTATTGCGTTGAGCCCTCAAATGCAGTTATCGTACACAAATCACATATCGTGCACTGAAGTTTTAAATCCACTGAATAAAAACAAGCTTGCAAGAGCAGTGAGAATACATAAATCACTTAAAGGTCACATGTCCTCCTCCTCTTCAACCAGTTTAAATAAGTCTCAGAGCTCCTCAAAACATGTGTGTGAAGTTTCTTGTTCTAAATCCACTCTGATCCTGTATTTGATCATGTCTATAAACCCCTCTATTTCAGCCCTACTTAGAACAGGCTGTTTCTGTGTCTGTACCTTTAAATATGTAAATGAGCTGTGTCTGACCACGCCCCCTCTCTGGAAGGGCTCGGGTGTACACGGGCTTTCTCGCTCCATGTCCTATTGTTTACGTTGAGAAGGCAGACTCACAGAGCAGAACAAACACCTAGCTGTGGGAGTGTCACCCACCTGGGGGAGGGGCTACTGCCCTTTGTGATGTCATAAAGGGAAAACCTCCAAAATGCCTGTTTGAGCACACATTTTCTGAAAAGTGGAGCAGGCAGAAGACTGAGAGGATGGACTTTTCTCATCATTGGGGGGTTTGAAGACAGATAGAGACACAGATTAGAGTTTGAAATAAATGATGAAGTAGATTTAGAATCATATGTGACCTTTAAAGATTTTTCTGCTGGACATAAAAACGCAAAACAAACAAACTCCCTGACTGAGGGTAAGGTTCAGTCTGTTGATCTGCATCATCAACATGAAGGAATTTGTTCAACAGCTGTTATTTATACAAAGTCTATGTGAGCACATGAACACACACACACACAAACCTGGCCTGCATCCAGCCTTTGGGCCACAGTGGTTTGACCTCGTTCTCCAAGAAGGCCTTGAGGTAGTCCTCCACAGACAGAGAGCACTGGTTCTCCATCTCATAGCAGCTCAGCTTCACGCGCACCAAGCTGCACAGCAGATTCCTGCACACACACACACACGCACACACGCACACACACACACACACGATCAATTCAGCACAAGTCATTGAGCATGCAGGTGCAGGTGTTGAGCTCATAATGACTGAATAGGCTGTTATTCTTCAGGGCAGTTGGAGGTGATAATGACTGTGAAAAAGAGACGTTCTTTTCTCAAACTGTGGAAGCTTTTATCGACATGAAAGATGATTGAAAAGCAGCTCTCAAGGTTTTTCTCACTCCATTAAAAGACTAATTCTCTACTCAGGATTTTCCACATCCGTATCGGCCCTGCACAGTTCATTTAAACGTCTGTTTGCAGGTTCTGTGGAGACGGGGGGGAAACAGGTGTAAAATGCTGAATGGCTCCAGAGGAAGCTGAACAAAGTCTGATTTATGTTCCTGATGAAGCTGAACACTAAACGTTTGGAGTTAGAAAGCAGGAGCAGACTGTTTCTCAGGCGTCACTTCCTCTCTGCTGCACAACAGAACAAACCCGAGTCTTCACATGTTTTAAAATGTTAACGAGGAGACGATCGAGTGGGATGCATTGATTGGTTGGATCATTTACCTGAGCTTGTCGTCCCAGATGAACTTCTTCCGAGGGCCCATCACTCTCTTCCCGGGCTTCTCCTCATCTTCCTCCTCCGAGCCATTCTTATCGCCCTCTTCTGACTGCTGCCTGCAGGACGCACACACACACACACACACACACACACACACACACAGTAAGTCATACAGAACACATACATGTATCACAAACAAGTAGAAGTTGCTTTATTGTATCACCTTAAAGGGGACATGTCATGAAAACTTCTACAGTGTTTTTGAACATATATCTGGTAATCCAGTCCTTTGTTTGTGGTCTGCGTAAGTCTTACAACACAGAGAAAAATGCTCAGTTTCAAATGTGCTCTCCTTGTGATGTCACAGTGGGATTCTGGTCAGAAAAAAATCCCCTCCCCTGATATCTCCACCCATGGACTCCACCCCCAGACTAGAGCAAAACTTTTGAGCAGGTCCTCCATTTTTATTCTCTCTACAGAGGAGTGATGTCTACGGGGAAAACTCAGGGCAGGGTCATTACATTTAAAGAGACACACACACCAAAACGGAGCGTTCTGAGAGAGCTGGTTTGTACAGGGTCACAAACCTCCTCTGGTGCTTGATTCATGTTATATCTTGTTCAAAGCACAGATGTTTCATTTAGACCACAGGGGGACTGTTTGAAAAGGTGGAGAAGAGGGATAATACGTCCTCTTTAAAAATCTTTAAGTTCTTGTAGTTGAAGGAAACACGTCTCCATTTATGATCGTTATTGTTTGGATGTTTGATGGAGTTTGAAAGGTGAAAAAAAAAATATAAAAATATAAAAAAAAATATTCAATACTTAAAGGGCTTTCACACTATGGAAGTTTAAACTCTGGCATCTTGGCGTCGTTATTATATATTCCTCTCACATGCAGACGTGGCTACGTGCAGAAGGAGTCGATGTGGAGGATCTCCTCGCTCGCCCGCTCAGGTCCTAACTCTCCTGTCCTCCTCTCACTAAATGAATAAATTAAAGGTTTACTTACTTTGCCACCTTGGCCATGCAGTCGATGTTGTATCTGGAGATCTGCTCGGGCATCGAGCTGCACACGGCCAGCTTCAGCTTCAACAGAGGCGCCCGCAGTCGATCGTCCTGACACGGAGAGAGATAGAGAGAGAGAGGTTGTCAAAATATTCAATTCTTCAAAACTGTCGGATAGTGCGTGTTTCAAAATGATTTAAAGCAAACAAACACAAAACAAACAAACACTTCATGTTTGAAAAGAAGTTGGATTCAGGCCCCGTGTCCAGCTAGCGTTTTGTCCGATCAGAAAAGCTCTGGCTGTGCACTCGGGAGCTCTTGCATGAAGCGTTTATGCTTTAAGTAGAAAAGCGCTGCAGGTCCGGCCTGTCTCCATGACAACAGTCTGCTGACAACAGACGCTCTATGACCGACACAGCACGTTTTATATTTGAGATCGTTAATTTCCCGATCAGACCAATTCCCAGACTTGGGACGCACTGGGACTTGAACCGGTGACCGTCCAGCTCCCAACCCGAGTCCCTACAGACTGAGCTCCTGCTGAAACAGGTCTTTTGATTTTTACTAGAATAGTATCAAAGGTTCGAAATAATGACAACCCAGTGAAGGTAAAAAAAATAAAGGGCTTGAAGAAACCACAACGCTTTTTTCTTGGACAAAAAGTTGCACTTGAACACATCGCAAAGACTCCAGCCGACAGCCAAACACCACGTACGTTCTGCACATGCATGAGAGGAAATAACTCTCCATGCCAGCAGGGGGCGGTAGTCCGTTGTTATGATACGAGAAGACCATTTTCACACCGCTGTCGCTCACCACTCGTGTTATAGGTCGTCTACTAATGGAGAATAATGTCTGATAAAAAGTAGAAGATGACGCTGGCGTTGTCAGCCCTTGGTCTTTTAGTGGAAAAAGAAAAGAAGAGGAGGAGGAGACAAATAAGGAGAAAGCGCATTAATGGGTGAAAGCATGGAGACTACAGCGGCATGCTCAAGGGGCTTTACTGAACCTGAGAGGAGAGCTGGAGATAAATGAAACCTCCAAACAGCCAATCAGAGAGATTCATCTCACAGACCGATTCAACATGTTGAATTGACCGAAAACAGGCTGACAGGTAGCGACGGAGCCTGACACACCGCAAAAACTAGGGCGAGAGTCAGAGAGAGAGAGAGAGAGAGAGAGAGAGAGAGAGTGGGGGAATATGTTGATGTATTTTGTCAACAATGAGACTGAAATGGTCCGTGACAAAAGACATCTGAGCGCCTGTTTCCAGCAGCAGTCCTCGCTGCAGCCTGCACAAGAACAAGAAGAGGCGGTGAAACCAGCCGAGGACTGAGACCCCCCAAAAAGAGAGCGAAGTGAAGTGAAGGGTCTGGAGGAGGTGAGACCACAGGAGCTGAACGATGGAGCTCGAATGGTCAGAAGAAATGTTTTCTTCCTCGAGGACAAATCCCCGTAAATAACAGATTATTAAAAAGAGCTTTCACACATGCTGAAAGCTTCTGATGTTGCTGCGTTCTCACATCAGCTCACACTGACTGACTGCGGGGAAAAAAACGAGGAGGCTCGAGGAGAAAATGGAAATATCAGCAGTTTTCTGCAAGTGTGAAAGCTCTATTTCTAAGATGTGGTCGAGGTCTTTTGAAGTCTCTCACCTGGATGTTGAGGCTGAGCTTCTTCATGCGTTTGAGGAGGGCTTCTTTGTTGCACGGGACGAAGGCCTCCATGTGCGAGTAGATGTCTGAACGCACCTCAGGAGGCTGCTCCTGGACCTGCAGCTCGATACTGAGAGGAGAGAGAGAGAGAGAGAGAGGAGGGGGGGGGGGGTTTAAATTAAAGGTTATTTACAGAGAGAGAGACGAGTGTGAACGTAAAGAGAGAGAGAGACAGGCTTTGAGACAGCAGGAGAGGTGGCGAGGGAAATCTGCAGAAGAAGAGTGAGAGACGCTGAAGGAGAGGAGAGAGAGAGAGAGCGAGCTGTCCTACTCACTCCAGCAGAATGTTATTCATGTCCAAGGTGAAGAATTTCTTGCGGCCCTCCTGATCAAACTGCCGTGAGGCCTGCGGGAGAGAAAAAAGGTCGAGTCAGCGTCGCAGAGATGATGAAGCACAAAAAGATAAACGCCGATGATACCGAGCTGTGAAGACACTTTACTTTCTATAAAAACATCCAGGACACGTTTAACCATCAACTCCCATACAGTCCATACAGCATTCTGTCTTAAAGGGATACTTCACCCATTTGCATTAATCTTTGTATCATTAGAAACCTGGTAGTATTTTTGAAGGGTCGTGCATCCCGCCCTCATTTTCCCCTGAGACTGGAAAGTTCTGTATTTCTAAATCTGTAAAGGAGCTCTTCCAGTGACGCAAAAATCGCCATATTGCGTCACTGGAAGCTGTTGCGGTTAGCGGGGTGAAACTATAACGCTAGTTCCTCATATTTTCGACCACTGAAGCTACAGACCAATCACAGATCAGTGGGTGGGAACTCACTCCCAGAATCCAAACTTAACGTCCGCCATATTGCTTGGAAGCTACGCTAACAGGCTCTATGGAGAAAGATGATGATGGAGAAAAAATAAATATAGCGGAGAGACGGCTGCTGCCGACAGGCCGGTGTTGTGTTTTGGCTGCTGCCTAAATCTCTGAATCAGTAACGGCTTTATGTGTTGTAGTAAATGTCTGTAAATATATGACCTTAGTGGGAGTGGCCTGCGGTGCTGTGCATTCTGGGATTTGGTGTCTTTCATCCACGAGCCAAAAAGACACTTTCTGCCTTTTCTCGGCCAAGAAGGCGCCAACTTCAAAATGTATTTCACATTTCTACATATATGACCCAATGTCAACACAGATTCATGTTTCAACGGAGTATCCCTTTAATTTCAACACAGCGCACAACAACGGCAAGCACGACCTTGTGCTGCGCTCCGCTCGGCGGCAGATAGCGCCATGCAACATTTAGACGATGAACGGGTTTGAGAGCGGCACACCACATCCAATCTAAAAGGACCTTTAGGAGTTACAATCACATATGAGCCCAAAAGAATGGCGGCATGATCTGCTGATTTTCTAATGAGAGTCTAATATCTGCATGTCCGCACAAACAAAGCTGATAACTCCGGATGAAATACTCCCAAACTGTCGGACAGTTTCACACAAACCAGATCAAAAAAGCAAAAATTAAAAAGTGACTCGCTCTCTCTTGTTTTCCAGTAAAACTCTCCCGTCTTCTCTGAAATGTATCGACCTCCTCGTACGTTATCCAACATGCTGAATACTGAAGAACACATTTCTGTTTCTCTTCCTCCTCTTCACCTCTGCCTCATCCTTTTCAAACTGCCTCTTTTTTTAAACTTTACAAACACCTCTCTGCTTTGATGCTGACTCGGTAACACTGAGACATGAAGAGCAACGAGAAAACAACAACTTCCTCCGAGGCTGATGTGGTTACATAAAGCGCCCGAGGGTTCAGCCTGGAGCCGCGTCTCGACTTCAGACGAGTCTCCTCCAGCCGGACTGAACAACAACAAACATTTGGGGGCTTCTTCCTGAGCTGAACGGTGTTTGTGTTATTCTTCAGTAAAGACGCTTCACAGGTAATTGCAGCCGCCCACAGACGGCGTTGACTCACCGCCCGCAGGTCCTCGATGCGTTTAATAAGAGGGGCGGGCAGTCCATTAGGCAGCGGGGGCGGGGAAAACAGACCGCTGGAAGACCCCAGACCTCGCCCTGCACCTCCTCCTCCTCCTGCTGCTGCTGCTGCTGCTCCTTTTGGAGCGGGAACTCCAACTCCCAGAATGCCGTTCTCCCTCGCAGCCACCATGGCGTGCTGCTGGTCAGTGTCCATCAAGCTGAAGTCCAAATCGCCCAGGAGATCCTGCAGCTCCTTCTCATTGGCCGAGCCCAGCAGTGACATCACCGCCGGGTCCGACGTGAGGTCGGCGAGCGAGAGGTCGTTGCCGGCCGCGCCGCCCTGCAGGTGGGCAGAGTTAGACGCCAACAGGTGGTTGGTCGAGTTGGTGGAGTGCGTTTGTTTGTTGGCCACGCCTCCCACCAGGGCGAGGTGAGCCATGTTGGGGTTCCTCTTCCTCATGTCCTCCTTCTCCCGGGTGAAGCGCCGCAGCATGGCCGCCAAGTACAGCGAGTCCTTCATCAGCTTCTTCCTCTTCTTCTTCTCCGGCCGGTGGAGGCTGAGCGCCGTCACTCTGCGGGAGGAAAACACAGAAATCATAAAACTCAGTCCTGAACTATGGCGGCCTCTCTTAGTGAGGATGTGACATTTACACGTTATTGATCTCCTTGTTTACGTTGTCATAGCAATGAGCTGCATGTGACACTTTTTTACCTCTGACTTCACTACTTCCTGTCAGCCCACTAGTTCATTTATTCCATGAATAGCGGAAAGAGGCGGCTGATTCTTTAGCTGCAGCTTCATGTTTAAGGGCGCACTCGCACTCGACAATCTGTACCGTACTCGAGCACGCTTCACCGCTAAAGTAAAGTTTGTTTGACTAAAGCGAGTGACCACGGCCCTGGCACGCTTGTGAGAGGCTCTCGAGTAGACGGAGCTCCCTCAACCTTCAGCGAGATGATCGGGTTCTACTACCACCCGATGCCCCTGACGACCAGCCTCCACCATCAGACTGTAGCGTGCGTCCCCACAACCAACCGCCGTCCTCATTCATGCACGTGTAACACGCTGAAAATGCTTTTTCATGTCTAGTTAAACTCAAGTTAATTTACATTTCTAAGAGTAAACAGTAAATGCTTTGTGTGTTTTATCTACCTGTTAAGATTAAGACGCTGGCCCTTTAAGAGAGGTGCAGTGAAGGAGACACAGAGGTGTGTGTAGGCTGAAAAACGAAGCGTGTGTAAAGCTGTGGAGCATTTCTTTAATAAAAGTTGCTAAAAGTGAAGATGGACGAGTTCTGACCGGTTCATTTCAAGGGTGCAACACACGGCCTGCTCCGACCTCCACCTCAGCGGCGAGGAAGCACGGTACAGGACAACCTGGCCGACTGTGAATGTGCCCTAAAATACGACTTAAGATCCATTGCTATGTATTCTTTTTTTCTACTTTTTAATAATTCACAGCGTTAAAATAATTGAGATTATCGTTTAAAAACTTGCACTATCAAAATGTTTAACAATCTTTGCATCACAGTAAATTTCACTGTCGTGTAAGAGACACCGAGATGAGCTGCAGAAGTTAAACGCCCACGATCCTACAAATAAAAAAATATTCTTCCGCTGACAAATTAGAGGAATCAACAAAAAACGGCTCGGAGACGTTAGCGGAGCGAGGAGCGGCAAGGATGCAGAGGGATTAACCTGCATTGTGCTTCTGAAATATCTGACACACACACACACACACACACACACACACACACACACAGAACTTCCCCTGTGTCATAACGGCACGGCGGCGATGGCTGAGGAGCTATTTTTGGAAGTTGTGCTCAGAATGGCGACAGGAGTATTCGGCCTATCTGAGCGTAGATAATAAGAGCGATTTCTGGAAGGTGGCTGATGTGTCAGAGCAAGTCACAGTCAGAGAGGACACACACACACACACACACACGAAGGAGAGGAGCACAAAGTCACACAGGGGGCGGGGTTATAAGCGAAGGGAAGATCGGAGAAACGCGTCATCATCTCGTTTTCATCGGGGCTCACTAATCCAAAAGCAGAGGAAGGAAAAAAACAACAATGGCCGACTGTTTTTGACATTTCAAAGACCAGAGAAGGTAGGCGCTTTTAAGGCGACCCCCCCACACGGCCGTTTTTGACCCCCCTCGGTTTGTCAGATATGAGAGCAGTTATCAGGTCAACAGGTGTTGCAGCGATGGAAGCGGGCAAGAGAAGTGGTTCAGATAGAAGTGATTGTACCCGACCTAAAAAGCCTCTGCATGTTTCTAATAAGCTCCACGAGCAGAAACGTGCTCAAATATTGTTCTTCAGTGTTGTGCTTCAGAGGGCCAATCAGAATCGAGCATTTAACCCAGTGTAATAATAAATGGTTCTCACCCTTGTTTGGGTCCGCTGTTCTTCTTCAGGTTCTTCTCCTCCAGATTGTTCACTTCCTTCTTCTTCCTCTTCTTCATCACCTGCTCCTTGTTGTCGTTCAGCTTCTTCTGAAACAAGAACACACACACACACACACACACACACACACACACACACACACACACACACACACACACACACACACACACACACACACACACACACACACACACACACACACACACACACACACACACACACACACACACACACACACACACACACACACACACACACACACACACACACACACACACACACACACACACACACACACACACACACACACACACACACACACACACACACACACACACACACACACACACACACACACACACACACACACACACACACACACACACACACACACACACACACACACACACACACACACACACACACACACACACACACACACACACACACACACACACACACACACACACACACACACACACACACACACACACACACACACACCTCAGTCTGAGCGTCCGGGTCAGAAAGCATGCGGCTTTGACGTCACTCCTGAACATTTGAGAACAGACTGCTCCTAAAATCTTCATGACTTGTTGATGAATCTCGCAGCGGGAGACTTTAACCCCGCCTCCTGAGATCCTCCCGCCCTCTCGGGATGTGAACAAGTCATTTCAGGGGCCGTCTACATTTCTAGATCATGTCAGGAGTGTGTGTGGAAAAGGCTCTTCACCTGGATTTCTGTATTTTTTATATTAAATTATTGTTTTGTCAGGTGAGTGTGTGGAGGTCGTCTCACCTTGTCCTCGTCTCCCTCCGAGTCAGAGGCCGCTCTGAACTGCAGCGTCCCGGTGTTGATGTAAAATCCCCCCAGCTTTGTGGTCAGCGACGCCGGCACCAGCTCGTCATACTGCGAGGAACAACAGAAGGAAGACGGTTTGAATTAAAAAAAAAAAAAAAGCGGACGCCGTCTGTGGATTTCAGAACATGTTGAGTTACTAATGATGTTTTTTTGTCAACGTTTCAAAAGGCAGGCCGAGCCGTTCGTCTGTCGGCCGCTGGGAACGGACGACTTTTTGTGCGCCAAAATAAATAAATCACTAAAAAGAATCACAACCCCCCCCCCCCCCCCCGAGGGTACAGAAAGAGAAATAAAATCCCATTACTGAGAATATCAAAACAGAAAGAAGGGTCAAACGGGCGCCGCAAATATGTGAGTGAAGCAAGGACAGACATCAAAACAACACAACAATTATCATCGAGGGGAGAGGATCCATACAGGGAGAGAGAGGGGGAGGGGGGAGAGAGAGAGAGAGAGGGAGGGAGAGAGAGAGAGGGAGAGGGAGAGGGAGGGAGAAAGAGGGAGAGAGAGAGAGGGAGAGAGAGAGAGGGAGAGAGAGAGAGAGAACGAGGGAGAGAGAGAGGGAGAGAGTGAGAGAGGGAGGGAGAAAGAGGGAGAGAGAGAGAGAGAGGGGAGAGAGAGAGAGAGAGAGAAAGAGGGAGAGAGAGGGAGGGAGAGAGAGAGAGGGGAGAGAGAGAGGGAGAGAGAAAGAGGGAGAGAGAGGGAGGGGAGAGAGAGAGAGAGAGAGAGAGGGAGAGAGAGGGGAGAGAGAGAGAGAGAGAGAGAGGGAGAGAGAGGGGAGAGAGAGAGAGAGAGAGAGAGGGAGAGAGAGAGTGTGAACACTGAGCGACAACAACCATCACATATTCCTGTGTGGACACAAGACGCTCGTATACATTCATGAGTCATGAGGACGGTTTCAGAACGTCGTCTCAGGTCGGTTAAAAGACGTGGGGGGGGGGGGGGCATCTATCTTTAGAGGGGACGCTGAATGTATTCAAACTTCAGGCCAGGAGATAAATATTTAACCCCGGAGGAATAATGTGGACAGGAACAGAGAAGAGAGGATGAGGAGCGAGGAGGAGGAGGGCGGAGAGAAAGACATGTGACAGATAAATAAATCAGATTGTGATTCTGAGAGTGAGGGGTACTCACAGCTTCTGAGTTGTCTATAAAGGGGTCTGTCTCGTCATAACCAAAGCCTATATCGATCAGATCCTGCATTCTGTCCTTCTTCTTCTTCTTCCCCGTGTTTCCCTAAAAAAAGAAATAGATAAACAGAAACCTTTAAGCTCCTGTGACGAGTCTTTAGCTGCGTATGAAACGTTCAATTAAAAAAAGGAGGAATGTTCCACTTTCTGATCCAGTAGATGTCGCCCTTGAGCTCAACAATGAAACCAAAACAAACTGTGGTTTAGGCCACGCCTCCTCCATACTGAAGCCTCCGCTCTCCTCCAGAGACACACCTCCAACCCCTCCTCACCACTCACGTTCACTCAGGACAAAAATCGTCCTTTGCCCGAGCTGCGATCACCTGTGGCCTGCATTGTTGTGTTAGCATGCTAACGTTAGCTCGTAGCTTAACATTGCCACAAAATGAGCGGCGAGATCTAAAAAACGCTAACGCTGAGCGGTGAGTACGTTCTTCTTCTTTTCTCTAGTCCTCGACTAAAACAGCTTTTAAACACGCGGGGAGACGAGAGGATTTAAGGCGCACTGAAGGGTCGGACGTTTTCTTTTAATGTTTTCCACAGCAGACCGCAGGTGGAGTTTTTTTTATTTTTTTTTTCATCGGTTAGCTTAGCGGTTGGTGTGCGCGCCCCGTGTTCAGAGGATTGCCGTCCTCACAGCGGTTTGTGACCTGCGGCTCGTTTCCCCGCTGTCCCACCTTTGAATAACGGCACAAAGATATCCTGAAGTAAATCTAAAAATAAAATAAAAACACGAGCTAAGCATGTAGTGGATAAAATCTGCAAATATCACTTTGTCCACAGGGGGGCGCCACAAACTCAAAGTTCCTCTCAGGATCTTTTAGACCTTTAGAAAGAGTTTGACCACGTCACAGTCCGTCCTCCAGAGAGAACCTTTAAGTTTATTTATCGACTGTAACGTGTCTCTTATCCATCGATTCATCATGACCCCCCCCCCCCCCACAGAAAACATCCGGCGCCAAAGCAGCGTGCAAGAATAACTTACATATTTATTCTCAAACTTCTTGGCCATGGCCTCCACCTGTAGCCGCTCTCGCTCGTCGTCGAAGGGGTCGCTGGGATTGGGCGCTGAAGTCACACTCGGAGGATTTTTCTTGACCTGGAAGAGAAAAAATGGACGATGAGACGTCAGAGCTTGACAAACCTCGAGGTGAGGAAAAGGTCGATCAGGAGCGGTGGACGGTCACAAAGTTAGTTTACTCGAGTTTCCACACACAGTAAGATCAGGAAGTCGACCAGCACCAGTTGCCCTTGGTTACGTGTAAGGTCCCGAAGCTGCCATGCATTGTGCTGGATTTACACACAAACAGGAAGTAGCAACAACTGTCAGGTTTTCAAAATAAATCTTTCAAACTGAAGTGTAAGAATTAAACTTTTGATCTTAAAGAAGGAGCCGTCTGTTCGTCGTCATGGAGACGACTTGTGGACACATCTTACAGTTCAGTCTGAACGTCTTCAGAGTGAGACTGAGCGAGCCGACCAAGTTCATTTTTTATTGATCTGTGATGTGGATCGGCGCCGTCAGTCCGATACCCGATATGTAAAATGTCAATATCGGACCCGTCCCATCTCTACTTTTGACTCGACCACATTTCTATGAACGCTCTCGTTACTCGCTGCTTTCGCTCTGACAGTCAGCCGATGAATTTTATTCTCTTTTCTAAAATCCGACCACAAAGACGATAAACTGTGTGTGCGTGTTGTTTGTCTTCGTGGTGTTGCCGTACCTGTACATCGTTCATCTCCATTTTTTTTTTTAGTGTAACCGATTAATTTTTGGGGCTTTTATTTTGACAGGACAGCGGACAGACTGACGTGCGGGGAAAGGAGCCACGGGTCAGACTCGAACCCGGGCCGCTCGCTTTGAGGATTAATGGTGCGATCCAGCTGACCTCCATTTTTAAATGTAGCACTAACAAATCAGTGGTGGTCTTGATCGGTCTTGTTTTTAAAAAATCCGGAGTCCGTCCAGTCTGAGACCGAGACAAGACCGAGTAAAACCTGCAGAAAGTAGTTTTGAGACCGAGTACAACGACACTACGTAGCGGCCATGCTGGATTTTAACTCGGACTAATGAAGTTTCTCCAAATGCTCAGAATTCCAACTTCAGGATGGGGCGTTCCCGATGACGTATCAGACCTGTCACTCAGATTTTTCGACTCCTGAATACAAATGGAAAACATCACATAGCCTCTGCACATGTGGCGCAACCTGACCCGGTCCGCTAGGCCACCTGCGCCCTGCAAACGCAGACTTTGACTGTTTGAAATGTAAAATATTGTCTCCTGGCTCATCAGGTTTTTTTTAGTTCTTAATGTTTTTGTTATTTTATTTTGGAGTCGCAAATCTGTAAATCTGTAGTTCATGAGTTTAAAAAAAATGTAAATCAAGTTTTCTAAATAAACTCACGCATCATCAAATACAAAAATTAAAAGAGTAGTGTGAATACTGGAGTAATTTAACTTTAAGTTTTAATATGACTGAGCGACTTTTAAACTTGTGTTGGAGTCATATTTGACCATTTATACTTTGACTCTGTGTCCACACATCTTCCAAAACTGATCAGGAAGAAAGCGAACTTTAAATCTGACTGAAACACAAAAAGATGACAAACAAATAAATAATATGTTGTCATGTTGCAAACTTTTCCCCCTCTGATGTAAAAACAACACAGCAGAAACCGGATCATAGTAAAGAGCAGAGATTTAAAATGAGGTCTCCATGCTCTGACATTTGCCTCTCTCTCTCCCCCCCTCTCTCTCTCTCTCTCTCTCTCTCCCTCATGCTACATCCTGGTACTTCCATCAGCAATGCTCTCTCATCTATCTATCACCCGCAGCCAGAGGGCCAAACTGCATGTGGCATTTCAAAGTGCTGTAATGGCTGTGTGACTGAGCTGTTGCTGGGCAAGTCTGAGTGGGAAAGGGACACACAGGTAGCAGCTAGAGAGAGAGAGACAGGTTTTTAATGTTGATGTGCAGAGGAAGGTGAAGGTGGTCTCCTCTTCTTTTCCTGTTTTTTTTTTTAAAAAAACGTGTTGGAGGAGCGCAGCTGAAGTTGGAAAGCTGTCTCTTTTGTGTGCGCACTAAATGGTCACTTCCAGCCAAAAGGACAAGGTGCACTCCCCCCACTCCATTACTGGGCAATGACAAGTCCGCACAAACACTTTAACCAGCCGGCCTCGTCATGTTGATATGGTGTGGGGTTTGGGGGGGGGGGGTCCTACCTTGAGGTGTTGGATGAGTTCTCCATAATTAAACTCGACGGACGCGCGGTCGTCGGGCTCGGAGAGGGAGAGGTTGAGCCGCACCGTCGCCCTCTTCTCGTCCCCGTCGCCGGGTTCGCCGAGGCGATCATCGGCGGCGGCTCCTCCTCCTCCTCCTCCTGCCCCGGTCGCTGCTGCCTCGACCTCCCCGGCTCTCCCGAAGTTGAAGTCGGCCTCCTCCTCCTCCTGCAGCCGGCGCTTCCTGGACTCCGCGGCGGCCCCCGGTGCGAAGGCCGAGAGGGTGACAAACTGCACTTTTCTCGGCTCGGCCATTTGTGTGAGCCGCCTGCCTCGTCTGAACCCTCCGCTCCGGACAGACAAGCGACAGCGAGGAGAAGAAGCTACTTCGCGAAACTACTCCGAATTGAGGTGGGGGTGGGGGGGAGGGGGGGGCTTGTAGCTGCCTACACGACCCTCAGGACCTCCACGATGTGAACTCCACGGGACGCGTCGGTCGGGGGAAAAGTTGTCTTTCCGGCAGCTACTTGCATCCTCGATTTGCTATGGGACCGAGACATTCACAGGAGCCATCTTGGGTTTCGGGAGTAAATAAAATATCAAGAAGAGAGAGGGGTCGCTGCGCATGCGCGTACCCACAGAACGGAAGCATCGTGACACAGGGGGGGTAATGACGTCCAATCAGCGTGTGCCCCGATCCTAAACCCGCCTCTGTCACAACAGGCGATAATAACAACACCATCAGCACTATAATGACCTTTATAAAGTGTCTGAGTGAAGGACAGGCGGGGGGATTTACACCCCACATGTCTAATACATCCATAGATAAATTAACATCTTCATCTTGTCTGTTTTTATTTTATAGACAGCTTTTATTTTAATGCCATTCTCTCTCTCTCTCTCTCTCTCTTTTCAGGAAAATGCTGATTTGCACATTTTTCCACAATGGCTCACACTAAAAACATCAAATCCTAAACGGAAGAAAGCACGTCAGATGATTATCAACCAACCACAGCAGAGAGTGAGGGGCTCTGACGGCCACCTGTTGATTTAAAGAAATAACGCTGAACTGCTCCCAATTACAATAAAATACAGAATAAAGTTGAATTCTTCTTGAGTTTCTGTTCTGCTTTGACAGAAACCATGACTGGGTTGACCTGTTAGAAACCTACAGGGCGTGTGTGTGAGTGTGTGAGTGTGTGCCGCTGTGCAATCTCAATTCAATCCAGTTTATTTGTCATTATGCATTTTTTTTAAAGGTTCAGTGAACAGACAATGCAGTGATACACATGTTGCCTAGACCCGTGGTTCTCAAACCATCTAGCCCCAGGACCCACCACCAACTCCTTCACTGACAAATAGCGACACAATTTCCTGATATTTTTCAACCAATCAGATTCATTTCATAAAAAACGGTGCAGCTTCTGTCGAATGTTTTGTACCTCATATCGTGCAAAACATCTGACAGAAGCAAGAAACTGAACAAAACAAAAGCACATGCACATGACCCACTGAAAACAGCTCCGCGACCCACCTTTGGGTCCCGACCCACCAGTTGAGAACCACTGGCCTAGACACCCTCTCATCCCTTGACACAGATAGTTATAAATGTAAGACATACATTTGGTCTGGTAAGTCGTGCTAAAGTGCCACATTTGAAGAATTTACATGTGAAGATAAGTTTGAGTTCAGAGCATTTGTTTCCATCCTGGGGGGGTCCAGGGTCCCCTATCAGGAGGGGTGCAAGGCCATTAATATCCGAATGTGTTCATGAAGCACATTTAAAAACAACAAAAGCTAACCAAAAGTGGTGTACAATCAAACATAACAACAGCACAATAAAACACAGACCAAAAGTGTTAAAAGTTAGGCATAAAAGTGCGTTTTTGGATTTTCAAACAGGCAGTGTGGGGGTCTGCCTGTACCCACTCTGGATGTAGATTAATATGACACTGTGCCAAGAAAGATCCCCAAACTCTCATCTCATTCCTCTTTGTGTTAGCTTTGTGCTGACTCAGTTTTTCCATTTGTAGAACAGACAACACGTCCTGAAGTCAGTGTAAGAAGAGGGAGGGTAAGGTCGACTTCCAGGTGAGGAGAATTAGGTGTGTTTTTTTTTTAGCAACCATCGTCCCAATCTGCATTATGTATGACAGCGTGAACGTCTCTGCAGAGCATCCAAACACGGTCAGGATGAATATTTGGGCTAAGTTTATAAAAAAGAAACAAATTAAGATAGATGTATCGGGCACATTTTTGGAGAGTATCTGGGGCCCCGTTAGGGTTAGGTAAAACATGGTCATACTAAATTTAAGAAAGCTGTTCTCTTCCAGGCGGGTTACTCTGGTTTGAATCCGACCTGTGGCTTCTTTCCCGCATGTCATTCCCCACTCTCTCTCTTTCCGATTTCCAAATCTATCCACTGTCCTATCTCTACAATAAAAGGCACAAAAAGCCCAAAAATAAATCTTTAAAAAAAGTGTGAACCCCTGTCTTCTTAAAAAGGGTGTGAAGCCTTTTGTTTGTGACATTAAAGTTGTGGGCGAGCCCGTTGAACTTAACTGTTAGGACAGTAATGTCGGGCTGGGTGCAGCGACGCCCGGCTCTGCTCAGGCGTTTGAACCCAAAAGTAATCTGTTAGCAAACGACAGGATCGTGGACAGAGCCGGAAATCAGGGTCAGAGAGAGAGAGAGGGAACGACAAGCGGGACACGAGCAACAAGTCCGACTCAAACACAGTTAAGTGCTTAGAGGCCTCTGTACATGGGGTGCGCACACTAACCATTAGGCCACCCGCCTAACCCTAACCCTTACAGTATTGCTTTTTTTTTTGGTCCGATTTTTTTTTGGGGTCATTTTTGTCTTTATTGGAGAGGACAGCTGAAGAGAGACGGGAAACGTTGGGAGGACAGAGTGTGTGTGTGTGTGTGGGGGGGGGGGGGGGGGGGGGGGGGGGGTGACATGCAGCAAAGGGCCGAGGACGACGACTTTAACCTCTTTACTTGGTGGAGGGCTTTTCGCAGCCCACCTGCAGTACCCGCACGGCCCACCAGGGGTCCGCTCTAGGTTATCGAGCGCCCCTTAAGTATTGCTTTAATAAAGAGGTTTCTACACAGACATTCATTAAAACCAATGATTCACAACATGAAGGTTGATTTCACATTTTAATACAAATATAGAAGAACATAGAGAATTGCAATCCTGACACGTTTTCATATAAAACCATAAAGTTTAGCAGAGATAAAAGCTTCATATTTCTTCGCTTCATGTGGCATAGACACCACTCGTAAGAGACGACATAACCATGACGAGTAGAGAAGTGTGCATAACGGAGACGCTCGTCATGTGGGCCGGCGGCGGGCAGGAGCTGGAGCCGGGTGCTGCTGGCTATCAGGAGATGAGGACTCTGTTGTCTTTGGCCCACTTCCTCAGAGTTCGTATTATGTATTCAACCTGAGGGTTTCCCGAGTTGCGCAGCAGGGGCACCACCTCTTTAAGCGTCTCTCTGGAACACAAACAGGAAGTGTGAGGAGACGAGACGGATCCAGAACACACCGTCTCTCACGTTTCTTTTTTAACAGGACACACATGTAAAACTAAAGACGCTGAAACTGCTTAAAAACTGTTGGATGTGTAACGATGAAATCAAACGTACTTGGACTCCTTGTTGGCCAGAATGAGCTGGAAGATGCCGACACATGCGCCTCGCTTGCCTTCCCAGTAGTTGGATCCTGGGTCCAGTTTCTCCAGAGCATCAAACGCTTTGGCTGCATAGTAAAATTGTCCCATCTAAAAAAAAAAAAACAACCAGCATGATCGTGAGCACTGGGATGCAACATTTTGAAATGAAACCATCAGGTATCAGAATGGTCGAGGATTAATCTTCTGTCGTTTCAGCGGAGATGAGCTACGAGGCAGACGGAGGGGGAGTGGTCACCTTGTAGCAGTCGTTGGCGATGAGCTGCAGCAGACTGAAGGAATCCGACGAGGTGCCCATCTTCAGGTAGAGCTCCCAGGCATGCTGACCCTTCTGGTTCATTATGTCTGACAAGAAACAAGAACAAGTGCTCAACAGTCCATCATCTGCAGCCGGTTTCAGAAACCTTCACAGACACAGACTTGCAGAAATGAGAGGCGCCTGTGGTCAGGATTTATTGATGTGAGTGAAGCCACTAAAAGAAGAGAAACGGTTTCTCAGAGCTGCCGAGAGGAAGTGCAAGAGGAAGCCGAGAAACCACGTGTGAACTTTACTATACTCATTAACAACAACAACAATACATACAACATCGTGCCAGCCAGCTGATGTAAACGTAATCATTCTTGATCTTTTCATTTTGAATCAGCAGAAAAATCTGAAAGAAAAAAAAAACTAGAATCAGTCAAAAACAAACAAACAACATGTTGAGACTCGATCACATAAAAGCAGCTGTGTGTTGGTGTCATGCAGTGAGCTGGGTTACCTCTTCTGCTTGCTTGAAGTTGCCGAGGGCGGCTTTAGCCTGAGCGTAGTTGAAGTTGAACGTGTCGTCATTAAAGAAATAACCCTGCGGAAAGAAATTAAAAGGTTCACATGTAGGCCGCAGTTCCTCAAGTCTCCACTTGAGGACGCAGTTCCTCGAGCGTCCACTTGAGGCCGCAGTTCCTCGAGCGTCCACTTGAGGCCGCAGTTCCTCGAGCGTCCACTTGAGGCCGCAGTTCCTCGAGCCTCCACTTGAGGCCGCAGTTCCTCGAGCGTCCACTTGAGGCCGCAGTTCCTCGAGCCTCGACTTGAGGCCGCAGTTCCTCGAGCGTCCACTTGAGGCCGCAGTTCCTCGAGCGTCCACTTGAAGATGCAGTTCCTCGAGCGTCCACTTGAAGATGCAGTTCCTCGAGCCTCGACTTGAGGCCGCAGTTCCTCGAGCGTCCACTTGAGGATGCAGTTCCTCGAGCGTCCACTTGAGGCCGCAGTTCCTCGAGCGTCCACTTGAGGATGCAGTTCCTCGAGCGTCCACTTGAGGATGCAGTTCCTCGAGCGTCCACTTGAGGATGCAGTTCCTCGAGAGTCAACTTGAGGATGCAGTTCCTCGAGAGTCAACTTGAGGATGCAGTTCCTCGAGAGTCAACTTGAGGCCGCAGTTCCTCGAGCGTCCACTTGAGGATGCAGTTCCTCGAGCGTCCACTTGAGGAACCACCAAATCCCCATTAGGTCCCATTTGAAATGCAAAAATAAACATCCTGGTACTCAAACAGTTTTGGGTAGTTAGGTTGAGGTAGCCACCATTGTTGGGCTTCAAAACGCCTCTTCAGACACCAAAGGTTGACGTCCATGTTTTCTACAGTCTGATGATGATTCTACACACTGTGTCACACAATTAAAGTAGCCTCTTCACAGTTTCTTCACATGCATATTGTCCTTCGATGTCGTGTGTCTTATAAAGAGCAACACTCACCTTGACGGAGTTCAGATATATGAGAACGTCATCAAACAGTCTCAGGAGGAAGAAGCAGGAGGCCATGCACTGCCTGCCGGGAATCGTGTCTGAAAGTCAAGAAGATGTAAATGTACACACACGTTCTCTCATTCTGTATTCTCAGACAAAAACCCCTGAGAATATCCTGAAACTCTCAGAGTTGTGAGCTGATGTGAGAACGCAGCAGGATATGATCAGGTGAATTCACCTGGAGCGAGGTGGTGGTGACGTTTATTCCCTGTGATCGCTGCACGATCATAGACTGTCTGCACTCCACCTCTACCATCTCTGTGCTCTAATGAACCTGCTGCATTATGTTTCCTGTTCTCCAGTATGTTCTTCTCCACGAAGCATTGAAAGACAAATATTCTCATTATAAGACTCTGTTGCTTCGTCCACCACATCCACTTCATTCTGTTTACGTCACAACTTTCCTCAGGATTCTCTCAATTTTTTTTTTTTTTCATACAGTATGTGTCTTTATTACATCATGTCTCTACCCCTGTAACCCTGTCAGACTATGAAAACTCCAATCTGTGAAGGACATGTGATCAAGCACCTCAGGAAGATTTCAGGGGAAGGCAGACTGTCCTGAAATTGGACGTTTACAGGATTGCATATTTCTATTCAACGTACCGCACTCGCTGGCCGAGCCTCCGACCAGCTGAAAGAACTGCTGAGCGATTTTCAGGTGATCCCTCTGAAAGGAAAAAAAAACAGAAGAGTTACAAACAGCCGTCTTGATCTCACTGTTATCATCTTCTTTGTGTGTAATAATCGTTTATTTTTAAAGGAATACTCGCCGATCCAATTTGTTGTCCCAATGCTGCATTCACCACTCCTTTCAGAATATACTCCTGAAAAGATCAAAAAAAGTCTGAATGAAAACACTTTGTCTGCTCTCCTGTCAGTCTTGTTGTTAGTGAACAAGAAAAAGGAACCTGGAGCTGAAACGCACACAAAGGGAAGTTAATCTATGTCTTTTTTTTAAACCTGTTAAAAATGTTTTACAACCAAATCCAAAATGCACAACAACCAAACACTTCACATGCTTTCAGCTCCAAGAGACAGAAGTGGCTTTTAAACATAAAGAAATAAAGACTCTTCAGGAGCTCTTCAGTGAAGCAAGGACGAGAGGTTTATTCACAGACATGCTTTTATTTCACTATAACAACCCGCTCACCAAACATTAACCCTTCAGAATCAGAATCAGATTTATTAACCACGTGTGCTTACACACACACAAGGAATTTAACTTCAGTGAACTGTGCTCTCATATGTACAGGTACAACATTAAATATCAACAATAAACATAATAAGAAAAGACTAATATTAACATGATTAAACATGAAACAGTGCAGTGGTGAATAGTGTAAAAGATGCTGAAGTAACATGATAAGTAAAATGCAGTTATGTGACAGATGAGTCAATTAAGATGTCAATTACAGTATTTACATAAATAAGAGTGTGTATATTGATCATTTAAATTAAATAATATATATATGTATATTCACAGTGATGGTTTGGTTTAGAGTCATTTCACCGCGACAGGTCTGACACATTACATGACAGTTTAAGTTATTACCTGGGGAGTCGTGGGCACCAGATCCTGGATCAGGTTGTAGGCTTCCTGGACATCGTCTGGAAGTGTAAAACACAGAATGAGCTAATAATGTAGGTGATATCTGTCTCTACAGTAAACACAAGAGAAGCTATGTTTACACTTAATGATGCATAAATACATCTAAGAGAACAAAGAGGGCGGGGGGGAGAGGGGGAGGCGTTTCATTCTGTTGTGTTGTTTACTCTCATCAGGATTATTTGCATTTTCTCTCGTTCCATAAACAGCGGCCGAGCCTCGGCTGCACGCACACCTTGTCTGAGATAGTAGATGACCAGGTTGAGTCTGGCCTCGGGAATCACATCGATCAGAGGAGGCAGGACCTGCAACGCCCCCTCTCCACCGCGAAACACCACCTGCAGGACACAGAGGAGAGAGTCAGAGGGGGGAGTAAAAGCAAGAAAGCTGCTAATGTACACACGCACGCACGCACGCACGCACGCACGCACGCATGCACGAGAGCTTGTGAAGAGCTTACCAGGTTGTGTCGGATAAGCTCCTTAGCAAACTCAAAGGAGCAGGAGGAGATGTCGATTAGGTTCTTCAACTCCGCCTTCGAGGGACAGATTGTGCACATTAGTGAAACCTAGCAACATTTTCTGACACCAGAGAAAAACAACAACAAGCCGGGATGACATCACTGCAATGCTGCATGAAGAGACAAATACGTGTAGAAACATTTAAAAAAAACATGTATTCACTTCTAATTATCCTTTTCTTTCTTTCTTTATTCTTTAAATGTTTAGCCTTTCATTCAACCATGTTTGGATGCCCAGAAGGTCGCTTTTGTTGACATGGTATCAAAACAGATATCGATAACAACACTTCTCAAAAATGTTATTTATTGGACCTTTTTGCCGTTATTAGATAGGACAGCTGAAGAGAGACAGGAAGGACAGAGTGGGGTGATGACAGACAACAAAGGTCAGAGGTCAGATTTGAAATCAAGGCCTCTGCGACGAGGACTACAGCCTCTGTACATGGGGCGTGCTACATAACCGCTAGGCTATCTGGCGCCCCAAAATAAACCTTTATAAGACGTTTAATGACTTTTTTTTTTTAGACGTTTAAGCCGCCCATCGTCCTTTAAAGTTGAGACTTCAGAAACAACGTTAGCCGTGATGTGCTGAAAACAAAAACATGGAGTACCTCAGCCGCTTTGCCGTTGTAGAGTCTGAAGTGGTTGCAGGCCTTCAGGTTGAGGGCGATGGTGGAGTCGGGAACTCTCTGCAGGTACACAGCCAACACCTCCTGGGACACGTCGTAGTAGTCCAGCTTGTAGTAACACAGAGCCACGTAAACCTTCAGGGCCAGGAAATCTCTGAGGGACCAGATCGAGTGGAAACTGGCTGTCAGACTTGAATGTGGTGCTAGCTTCACACAAGGTACTGTCACAGATAAAATACATGTTAGTGTGTAAACAGAGATGCATTTATTAACTAAATCAGAGTTTTTAAATTAGAATCAAAGGCATCATGATTTAGTAGAAAGGGTCACAGAGCGCATACTCAAATGTGATGTGTGTACTGTTAGCGTTCTGATGTTTGTTATCCAACTCTAGATATTTTATTACTTCCTGTTGTAGTAACTTTTACTCAATTATTTTATTACCGTCCTTCCCGTTTTGGTGTTTTAGGATTTGAATCTACTGCTCTCAAAGTCTGTTGTTATTTCCTGTCTGTTTTTTTGTGAAGCACTTTGGGCTGCATGCTGTCGTGTATGAAAAGTGTTATATAGATAAAATGGAGTCGGAGTTTGCAAGATTAAATTCCCTCATCCTTCCCCATGTTCCTCTAACTCTATTATGTGTCTCTAGTCTGTCTACAAACCCCCCAATGATGAGAAAAGTCCATCCTCTCCCTCTTTAGCCTGCTCCACTTTTCAGAAAATATGTGCTCAAACAGGCCGTTTGGAGATTTCCCTTCATGACATCACAAAGGGCAGTAGCCCCTCCCCCAGGTGGGTGACACTCCCACAGCTAGGTGTTTGTTCTGCCCTCTGAGTCTGCCTTCTCACCGTAAACAATAGGACATGGAGCGAGAAAGCACCGAGTATACCCGAGCCCTTCCAGAGAGGGGGGCGTGGTCAGACACAACTCATTTACATATTTAAAGGTACAGACACAGAAACAGCCTGTTCTGAGCAGGGCTGAAATAGAGGGGTTTATAGACATGATCAAATACAGGATCAGAGTGGATTTAGAACAAGAAACTTCACACACATGTTTTGAGGAGCTCTGAGCCATGTTGCATTTCAAAGCAAACTACACTCTGCAGCACAGCCCTGCAACTAAAGCTGAAGCTGTTAACCTGAAAGTCACCTCAGATGCACCCGAGCCCACAGTTACCACACACCCTGAATAGATCTCTGTGAAATCAAAAGACTTCCTTTTCTCACCTCTGTCACTAGAGATTCAGTAAATCAGCGTAAAAAAGCAGCTAGCTCAGCATGTCTGCAGCGCTGACACTTGAATTATCTCAGAGAGGGTCCGCAAGGCGTGAGGCGCATTAAATGAAACACTCCTCCATTAACAACTCTCACCTGTCAAGGTGGTGCGGGGGGGGGGGGGGGGGGGGGCACAGACCTGTCCTGCAGTAGAAGGCGTTTATAGATGTCTATGGCCTCCTGGTAGTGTGAGCGCATGTAGTGGATGGATGCCAGGCTCAGCTGGTCCTCTATCACATCCTCCAGGTTCTGGTGGAAACCCATCAACTTCTTCTCATCGTTGAACTTCAAACACAAAAACAACATTTCATTTAATGCAGGAATAAATTATAAAAAGCATTTAATCACCTGAAAAGCTAGAGGAAGTGGAAACACTCATACATCTCTAAACACACGGGAGGAAGTTAATTCAAGGATTTTCTCTTTTTCAGACACAGAAAATGCAAAACTATGTATCTTGCTGTTTTCACATCTGCACTCCTGAAAATATCTAGATAACTTCTGGAGGTCTGCTGAGGATATTCTCCTGATCTGGCTGTTCACACATGCACCTCACAGCGGGAGACTATCCCCCCTTGGACTCAAATATTGTATTCTGTGACTGAATCCACAGGATATAAACGTCACCACTCTCTCCCACTCGCTCGAGGTGAATTCTCTTGATAATATGCTGCGTTCCCAAATCAGCCCACTCGGACTCGCTGCGGTTAAAACACCAGGGGTCTGGCAGGAGAAACTCCAGATAAAGTCAGAGTGGAAAATATGTTTGTTTGCGTTCCCACATACAGCGCCTCCTGGAGTTTTCTGCTTATGAAAGCATGAACGCAGAATGTTTCTCTTATACACCTGTTTCTACTAAATCAGGGAAACTCTGTAATAAATGACACGATAAGCACTGAGGAGAAGTAAACACACAGAAGTCAAATAATTCAATAGTTTTCCAACCTTGTGAGCCAAGTGGAACAGCAGTCTGTTTTGGAGGGGGGACATCGGAGCTAAAGGGAGCGGGAGATACAGAAGTTAGTGAGACAGAAAACCACAGTTCATAACCTTCATAACCTTCCTCTCAGCAATCACAAAACTGAGCTTTCATTTGATCTGGAAACACATCAAATCTGTGGGGCGAACACAGACTAATGCTGCACTATGGTTGTCACAATAGCAGAATGTTGAACCCATGTACAGAGGCTATAGTCCTCATCGCAGTGGCTGTGGGTTCAAATCTAACCTCGGCCCTTTGCTTCATGTCATCCCATACTTTCAGCTGTCCTATCAAAATAAAAGCATGGTTTCGTATCATGTAACGAGTCCAAAACAGGATTTTTAACTGCATACAAATAATATAGATAAGCCATCACTACACTGAGGAGGAACTATAACTCTGCTATGATGACTTGTAGTCACATCTTTAAAATGCTTATTGATGAGCTTCAGACAGCGTTAACAGTGTAGGGCTGTTGATCAAACAGCACTGAGCTAAATGTAGAGTCACCGCCTAGAAAAAGACAGAGAAGCATACCTTTAGACGCAGCCTCCTCGGCTTCTTTATAGAACCCCAGAAAAAACAGCGTACAGGCCAGATAGACCCACACCTCAGCTGGACAGTCAGGCCCGGTGGTCAGAGACTTGTACACCTGTGAGAAGAAAACATTATCAAGACATCTGATAACATGAAAAACCTGTGAGCCACATCCTTTTCCATCCCCTCACAGGTGTTGACAAGTCGATATTTAAATAAGACAATTGATTTGTGAAGCTTCACACAAACATATGAAGCAAGAAAATACCTCCATTGCTTTTTTGTAATCACCCAGGTGGAAGGAGCAGTAGCCCGTCCAGAGGTCAGCGTGCTCCTCTGATTCCCCAATACCTCTCTGAAACTAGAGATGACACAGCGACAGATCAGCAGCAGCAGCATTCAGCAGTACAGGGTCGTAGTCTGTGGCTCAGAGGTGGGTGTGATTCTGTTTTGTGAAAATTTAATTCCAGTGCATGACGCGGGCTCATCTGCAGGAGGCTTTGCAGTCAGATACAGTGGTGTGTCTCTGTGTTCAAATGATACACACGGCAGCCACAGAGGCTTTCACTGAACTCAATCAAAGTCTGATGTTTTAATCATAGCAAACTACTGCTTCAGTGTTTAGATTTGAATCAATAACAAAGGGAACACTATTTGTGCCATCATGATTTTCTTTTTATTCCTCTCTTTATTTCATGTGATGGTTGTGTGTGTGGTGGTGCTGTTTCAACGTAAAACAACTGGGTGCTGAATCCAGAAAAACATTACATTTTAAAAGTTAAAATCACACTCTGAGCGACTTACATTACATGGGCGTACACGTTGTTAATTAATTGTTAATTGCACACAGCGAGCGCTCCTGAGCCGGTGGGGATTTGGTGCCTAACTTGACCTCTCCAGCTACCAGACCTGACTTTGTCCGCACCAGGACTTGAACCGGCGACCCTCAGGTTCCCTACGGACTGAGCTACTGCCGTCCCAATTAATGGCGATTAAAATGTTATCATTTGACAGCCATAAAAATAAAAAATAAAACACACACACACTTTTAGAACTCATCCTTCTGGCCGACTGTCTGCAGGACAAACCGTCGGTGTCCTATAAAAACATGGGACTCATTCTCAAACTATAATTGAATGAGGAAGGCACAGACGTTACAAAGAGGACTCTGTGGACTTGATGGACTGACATTCCTAAAGAGGCTCGTTCTCAGCCCGTATTCAACCTCTAATCATGTGAAAAACTTTACTCCTGAACTCTTGGTCATGTACCTGTACACAAGTTTAAGATCAATGAATGTCATATATTGTCTTGATTGATTTCTTTCAAGTTGACACTGATGAAGATATCTCTCTTAATAAATAAATCTACTTTAGATCTGGGGTGATTTTCTAACCTTTCTGGAGACGGAGCCTGAAATGTAGAACCTCTTTATTACACATAAGTACTCAATTTTTATTGCCAAGTACTTTCATACATAGAAGGAATTTGACTGTGTTGTGTTGCAAAAACAATTATCAAAGAACTAAAGCAAAAACAGAATAATGTTTATAAGTCAAGACCATTTTCATGCATGCTGTGTTCTTAGTTCGACTCTTTGACCTGCATGGTTTGATTTCATTGGATATTTTTGTGTGAATTTATTTATTTTTTGTGTGATTATTTACTGCCTTTAAGAGCGCCACTGTGAATGAATTTAATGCTGTGGGACAGTCGTTATGTATTGTTATATCGATGTTTTTAGTGTATGTTTGATTTCTCTGTCTTCCACAGATGTGAATGAGCTCATAGCTAACTCTGGTACAGCTGATAGGCTGTGCACTGTCCCTGTCAAAATTCACAATACATAAAAAATATATGTAATTGTACCCGCTTGTTGATTCAGCTTTTGGATTGTTTGGATTAAAATCAATCAAAACAATGATGGAAAAAAAAAATCAGTTCATCAGCGCCCTCTGGTGGACAAGTGAAGTAATGTTTTTACTTTTTTTTTAATTCTTCTCTGAATGAACATAATTTTTTTCTCAGTTTAAACATAGACTGATACTAATATACATCTTGAATTAATCTTTATAAATTATCTAAATGAATGCAATATTTCCAGAGTTGGCAGTGAGTGATGACCTCATTGAATGACCATGAAAAAAGTCTTTCAAAATCAACTTTCTCTCTCCAGAGTTAGCGCTGTCCTCGCTCCTCCCCACGCCTCCTTCCAACTCTTATGTCCTTTAAAACTTTAAACATGGTGAATCTGGAGTCAGTTTATTCTCCTCGACCACCTGCTGCTGCTCTTTTAAATGTCATGTGACATTTACTGGATTGAGCCTAGTGCTGGGTGACATGGATAGAGACACAGAAAAAAGAGCTAAATCGAAAAGCAACAGCAGATAAAACAGATTGTCTCTGGTTGCTATGGCAACAATACAAGTCAAATATGTTTAACTGTAGTTTCATTTCTACTGCTAGAACTTAAAAATAAGAAGAAAAACTTGATCAGGACTTTAGTTTCTCACTCTGTAAGTCGTAGCGATGCAGTGGTGGACAGATACAAGTTCATTTATTTGAGTTCTGAACTTAAGTACATTTTTTGAGTATCTTTATTTTACTTCAGTCTTCTCTTTTTGGAGGAAACTTGTGACTTTTACTCCACTGCATTTGAAAGACAAACATTGTACTTTTGACTCCACTGGATGTTCTTGTTACTCACTACTTTAGCTCTGAAGTCAGCTGATGACTTCTGTTTTTCAAAATATGATCTGAAAGACGATCAACTGTAGAGGGAAACTCTTGCGCTTTAACCGCTCCACAAATGTAAGCCGGTGCTCTCAGAAAAGGACCACATTTAATTTGACCAAAATACATTTGCCTTTAAAAGTGATTTGTGTCCTCCTGTACTTTCTCTGGATCCTGTCCATGAGAAGGAGTCCACTGGAATATATTTTGAACAACAATGAACTGTGTTTGTGTAGTTCTGCGTGTGGTTTGTCTAAGTGGGGTTGTACTTCTTGCATCTCCATGGTTTAACACAGAGCCAACGCAGAGCAAATGTCACTGAAATGGTGATAATGACGGCTACAGCTGAGAAGTATGACGATTCTCCACCTGAGCACTCATGGCCATATCTTCAGCCAATGTTTGAAATTTGAACATTTTCTGGCTGTGTTGTTTACTGTCATGAGGACTATTTGCATTTTCTCTCGTTCCATAAACAGCGGCGGAGCCTCGGCTGCACACACCTTGTCTGAGATAGTAGATGTCTGGCTGACATTTTCCCTGCTCACCCGGTATTGTTGTTCTTTTATTTTGGAGCTGCAAATCTGTAGCATGTGAGTTTATAAAATGTAAACAAGGTTTTCTAAATAAACATAATGTAGCAGAATGAACACCCATGTGTTCTTGACTTCAGTCATCCGTGAAAACACAGCAATGTTTTGTGATTTATTCTAGTTCCTACTTTAACTCAAGTAATCATTTGAATGAGCACCTCTCACTTGTCATATTTGACCATGAGAATCTAAACTTTGACCCGAGTAATGAAGTTGTGTACTCCAACCGCTGCACAGATGTGAGAGTTGCTTTAATGTGAGCATGAAACACAATATTTTATTAAACAAAACGTGAAGTTAAGGTTGTGTAAGTACCTCCAAAAGTGTCAGTGCCCCGAGGTAGTCTCTCTGTTGTAGATACTCCTCCAAGCGGGAAACCTTTGTTTGGTTTTTCTTCTTTTTCTCACTGACGCTGCCCAAGGCGGGCTTTGACCGAGAGAGGATCTGTCATGACCACAACGAAAAACACTTACAGGAACAAGTTAACACAAAACAGATCAGTCGATTCAAGCCGAGAAGAGCAACTATTTCAGACTCAGTTAATCTAAAGATAAACAGCAAGAGGCAAGGCAGGCAACTGCTTGGGGCCCCTGACCAGTAGGGGGCCCCTGACCAGTAGAGGGCCCCTGAGGGCTCAAAGCAGTGACCCAAAGTGTGCTAATTTTGCAAGGACAGTAGGAAACCTCCCTAAGGGGCCCCCATGTGACAGCACTCCCTCTTGTTGTCCTGCTCAGCGTTGCAGCATTACTGCAGTGAAACCAAAGTTTGTCAATAAAAGTCAACAATTAAAAAAGGATGGGGATGAATGCTGAATTGGTTTTTGCATTAAAACAGCAAACGAGGAACACAAACAAACACGTAAACTCACCATTTCGACGTATTCGCGTGGAAGAGATATCAAACTAGTTTCACACTCGGTTATCACTCAGCTAGCTAACGTCGTATGTCCAGATGAAAACAGTTAGCTTCTGCGCTTTCTACCTGAAGAGAGGTTAAAGGTGTCGGGTTTCATCGTGTATCCGAACCAAACTATCAAACATAACTGAATCTATTTACGGCTAACATGCCTGTGATAAATGTGTAGTTTATTCTGTCTTTTGTACGCCGTTGCTATGTGAGATCTAAGCGGTTGCTAAGTGCTAACTGATGATTAAACAGAAGCGTATAGGTACTTTTCCGCTCTAAGATTTTCAAAATAAAGGCATGTCTAGTGCTCTTGTTGTAAAAAGGTGGTGGGAATGGGATATAAGGCACGTTTAGACCTATGGTTTTAGACGTGACTTTGTTAAAGGTTCTCTGCTGAATATCTCGGAGCTCGGACACGGCTGGCGATTTTTAAAAAGTACACTCGAGCGGCAATTATTTTGAATTCGAGCGGAGTTTAGGGGCTTGACAGGAAACAGCTCGGCTAACGCTGCCCTAGCTTCTTTACATGACTTATTTGTTGCCTAGCAACGGGGCACGGAGATATAGTTGCATTCGGGTGGTGTCTGACACGTCGTAAACACGAGTTTCCGAGTTGTAAAATGCACATGAACACCTGCTCAAGTCGGAATAACAACTTGAAAACACGGAAAAGAATGAGGTGACCTACTTCCCGACTTGCCGTCAGAATCGTCATCACATGGGGGCAAAATATGTTTTGTTAATGTCAACATACTTTTTTATTCATTTACGTATTGCACATCAACTTTTTGCTCAAATATAACTTTTAACAGTTACATTTTACTGATCTTCTTCGTAGCATCAACTCTGTTTTGTGATGTTGTTAAAAGATTCAGACTTTCTGAGCTGAAATTACATGAACACACTGAAGTCGGAAGAACGACTTTTCAAACTAGTAAATTTGGACCACCCGAGCAGCACTTGAATGCAGCATTTGGCTGCTACACGACACGGCAGGAAACGACGTATTTAAACAAATTTACTCCTTACCTTAAATGTGATTTTGTGACATTTCAACATCTACATGTTCATTTTGTCACCGTTTAAATCTTTTATTTTTTCTGTGGAGCTGTACCGCTATCGTAGTTGCCCCAGTGGCCTAATGGATAAGGCACTGGCCTCCTAAGCCAGGGATTGTGGGTTCGAGTCCCATCTGGGGTGGATTATTTTAAGTTGCCCTTAATGGATATATTTCACTCATTAATAACTTGTTTGTGGTAGCTGCCATCAGTTCATAAAAGATTACAGAAAGGTTTCCAAATAGTTCATTGTTGGTAGTAAATTCTGAAACATAGTGTGATCTCATATTTAGTTTTCTGTGTATGACGTGTTCTGTGCTATAATGATTAAAGAGTTTAGGATTTAACCCTGAGTGCTTCAAAGCAAAGATAGTACAAATAAATGTAATACACCCTAAAGCAGTGGTTCTCAAACTGTGGTACGCAAAGAAATCTCCACAATATTTTTTTTTTAAAACCTGTTCAGCATAAAACGACATTTTTTTATTTTTGTCGTGCTCCTGTCTTATCACTAGGCAAACACTGGGAGTCACTCAGAAGCACAGGTAAGTATTTTTTAATTTTTTATTATTATTAGGTGCAATAGAGTGACAAAGTGCAGAAGAGCAAAATATTGAGACATGCATGAGTTGCATATGAAAATATATAAATCAGTATGAGCATCTATAAAGAGCTATATGTTGATGTTTTGAGCCATGGTGACTGGTGGTCTTCTATATTCTGAAAAGTATCTTAAGAGTTATAGGTATTATCTTTGCTATCATAAATTACATGAACTACCTCACTGTGATTTCAGTGAGGTATGTAGAAATTATGACACATGACATATGAATACAAGGGGTTTTGGCTACATATTAAACCCATCCTATGATTTCATTTTTGTAGGAAAATCTGCAGCAAATAAGGCGTTGGTACTTGGATTGGCCGGCTTACAGACTAATAGAGTTCACCGATTGGCTCACTTACAAACTCATCAAATCACTCAAAGACAACAGAAAGTTAACCTTTAGAAGTGACTTGATCAGACAGCTAGATATGATAGTGTTGGTTTTTTCAGTCATCTTCTTTAGGCATAAAATGATTTCTAACTATTTTTCAATAACTTTATATCTTGAGTTACACCTCCACTACATATATGTTCATTTAAAAAAAAAAGGAATGTGTCATAGTTAAACCTGGGCTACACTTAGCAATATCAGCAAGCAGGTGTCCCAAGGGCGTTACCCAGCCATTCGTTCCACTCTATCACAATCAGGTGATCTCTGAGCAGGTCCTCGTGCGATTCCCCCTGAGTCTTCCTTCTAGTCAACATTAACTTAAAGGTTTGTAAAATATAATGTTTTCAATACTGTTATTGGTGTGCAAGAAATTAATCTTCTATAGGTCATCTATGAAACATTTAATGGGGCACACAAACATGGCGTGGATAATGCTTGTAGATGGTTTATAAACCAATTATTAATCATTGATACATCACATGACTTCCAGGAACAGACGGCTGACATCACTCAGGCTTCAAACATTCATATTTACAGTCTATGATATTATCCCATCTCCCCATCCCATTTCTCATTTAAAGGCTCAATATGTGATTTTTCACACTTAAATATAATATAAATCAAGTATATCCTCTGAAAATAACTCTGTGAGTCATGACTGTCTACAATGGGTGTAACACCCGAGTCCCACTGTCTGTGATGTTTTCAGAGTTTTCTGAGTCCTATCTTCACTTTGTTTACATCGCCCGGACGGCCGGCCAGAGACATTTTAAAAAAAGTAATCCCCCGTTCAGTGTGTGCACATGAGGACAATAACTAATCAGACCTATTTGTTTTTCTTGTACCAGGCTGTAAACATGTTGTATGTGACTTCCTGTGTTCCTGCAGCCAGCCTCTAGTGGACACTCAAGGAACTGCAGGATTTTGCACTTCAGCATTGGCTTCATTTTTCAACACCGAAAGTTGCCACTTGGCTAAAACCCATCAAGCACAAAAAACAGAGATATTTGTGGTTTTGTTTTTTGTATCATGTTTATTTACCTCAGGATTTCACACAAACAACGTTTTAGACTTTTACTTAATGACTTGCAGGAAATGTTGTCAGAGTGGGCTTCAACAGTTAAAAGCCACCATGGTTCCTGTACCACTGGGCTCTGGCAACAACATCATTGGAGTAGTCTCTACCGGTTGTGTGGCCATCGACGTTTTCATAAGAATGGACGTTTCCATCGCCCATGTTGTAGGCTGCAATCCCACCTGGAGAATTAAACACACATAAGATCAAACCATTTCTGTGAAGGGGGTTGTGTTTGTGTCAACTTAGTGGGTGAGTGAAACAAACCTTTCAGCTTCTGCTCCGGGCTCCAATTAGAAAATTTTCTTTTTGATCTGTTCCATGAAATGAACCAAGATGCCCGTGGCTTGTCTGAGGTGTTCCTCGCTGTCCCAAGCGCCCTCTGGACTGTACCCACCTCCGTTTGGATTCACATCCACCTACATATGTTTGAAGGAAAGCTGGTTAATCACGCTAAGCTAAAATCATGTGAGTAAACCGGATTTATGAGCACCTGCATCAGTCCGAAGGCGTTGTACGCTCGTCGGCTCTCGTCATAGTCCCCCCTGCCTCCAGTGTTCTTTATTGTGTTTCCAGCCCGAGACTCTCTGGAGATGATGGCAGCAATCAGAGCTGGAGGAATTCCCTTCTGAGCCCCCACTCTGTTGATTTTAGACCTGAACTCTTTGGGCAAATGTCAAAGTGCCAGTTCTAGCGCTAGCCCTTAATAGTCCTATAGTGTGGCTGCCAACAGTCAATAATAAATAACCTCCTGCGTAAAATGTGTGTAGAAATAGGCCTACAGTGTATTTTAAGATCTACCATAATGGTGGTACTTGGAGAGCCAAATATTTTCGGAGGTGGTACGCAGTCTAAAAAGTTTGAGAACCAGTGCCCTAAAGGCTTTAAACAAGTACCTTAAAGGGGACATATTGTGAAAAATGAACATATATTTGGGTAACCTGAGTGTCTACCAACCCACAAAATTTGAAATTAACCCATCCAGTCCTTTGTTTGTGGTCTGCATAAGTCTTACAACACAGAGAAAAATGCTCTGTTTCAAATTTGCTCATTTTGTGATGTCACAGTAGGACTCTGGTAAAAAAAAAAAAAAAAAAGGTCCACCATCTTTATTCTTGCTACAGAGGAGTGATGTCTACCGGCAAAACTCAGGGGGGGGTAATCGCATTTAAAGAGACACACACACCAAAACAGAGCGTTCTGAGAGAGCTGGTTTATACAGGGTCACAAACCTCCTCTGGTGCTTGATTCATGTTATATTTTGACCAAAGCACAGCACAGATGTTTGATTTAGACCACAGGGGGACTGTTTGAAGAGATGGAAAAGGGGGATGATATGTCCTAGCAGCTACTGGAGGCTGAATATTCAATGCAGGTTTAAATATAGGCATGAGTAAATACAGTAATCCACATCAGGTAAACTTAATATAGACAATAATTTAACTTGGGTGAGCATGTCAGAGCAAAACAACCCAGGGGTTAAACTTGCAATTTTCTAGCAACTAGCAATCCCTCCATATCACTGGTCCACGTTGATCTTCAATCTGCACTGTCATGTGGCAAAAAGAAGTGGCTTCTATCACACAGATCTTTGTGTGATTATTTGTTTAAGAGGCACACTTATTTGGATGCTACACTTTGGATGTTGTTGGACATGCAAACCTTTTCAGCTGTTGACAAATCTGGTGTAGACGTTTCCTTGGAAACAACAGCTGCATCACAGGCTTCAACAGAGAGCCAAAGAGAAAATTAAAATTAAAAAACTTCAATTTTTTTTAACAAAAAGAGAACTGCACTTATTTCTAACTGGTAAATAAGTCAAGTCCAATCGACATTACTACTGGTGTTCCACAGGGCACTATTCTTGGTCCTCTTTTATTCATGCCGTATACATATTCAATATCTCATCAAACTCAAATTGTCATGTATATTTTTATGCAGATGACACCCTTTGATATAGTATGAGAGATTGTTCTCCCAATCTTTAGGCCATTCACATGTGCACTCCTGGGAAACTATCTCTGTCAGACAGGAGGGGGGTGGAAAGAACGAAGGGGCGGATGAAGCAAGAGTGTCAGAGACAATGTTTGCCTTCATATAAATGCTACATGTAAGTTGGAAAAAGGTTGGGAAGCACTGCTCTAGGTCAGGGGTTTCCAAACTCTTTGGCCTGCGACCCGCAAAGTATGGCGCTAGACACTGAGGACACCAACAGTCTCTGGAGGTGATTAGGGCATTTTTATGTTTTTTTATACTGTATCTTTCATTTCAGCAAAAAGCTCAAATGAAGTTTCATTGTAAATTGAACCATTTTTATGTGTAAAAGTGTATTTTGACAGTAATGGGTAAAATATGCAATCTCAAAAAAAGCATTTTACATTTTTGTTTATTTGGAAAGCATCTTGCGACGTGCTCTCAGATGTGGTCAGGAGACACTGAGAAGGGGTTGAAGGCCGAAAAGTTTGGGAACACCTGCTCTAGGTCCACGAAGAGTTTAAAGTAGAAACTCTAGATGTTTGTACAACTCAAGAAATGTAGGAAGGAGCATTACATGGACTCAAAAAAGTGTTGGTTCTCTTTGGATAGAGATACAAGCAGTCAAGTAAATACTAGAGGAACTCCACCATCTGTCCTTTAAATATATAAAATGCAGTGATTTTCATGGCATTGTCTTGTCGACCTTATAAAATACACCTTGACGGGTTTCAACATCGATCCTTCATCTGAAAGTCAGTTGGGCTTTTTTCTTTTTCATAAATACAAAAACAATGAAAAATGAAAATAATGAAAATGAAGGCTTCTCTGAAAGGGGGCACTTCCTACTTATCACATGTATCTCTGCAAAACAAGATCAGAATGTCACCAAAGTTGGAATGGATGTGTTTGTCTCTTTCCATTTCTATATTTCTGTATATCCATCTTTTCCACTTTTCCAAGCTCATCGCAGTCCCGGACTGACAGAAAGCTGCTCAGCATGAGTCTGGTTCTACTCGAAGTTCCTGCCTGTTAAAAGGAAGTTTTTCTTTGCCACTGCTACTTTGCTAAATGTTTTAACACCTGTAGTCTCTTTATATAACATATGTCATAAATAGATGATATAACTATAAAAATGAATTAATGAACACAAATGGTCAGTGTGAGTTTCAAAATGAAGTTGCTATACTTTTTTTTATTTCGCTGATTTGTTTGTCACTCGGGATAGACAAAGCTGCAGCACATTTTAATCTCCACCTTGAGATAGTTTGTTCTGTTGGAACATAATTTGAATAGTTTGAGGAGACGCGTAAGGTAATGTTTATTTGTATGCAAACGCTTCTTATTCTGTCTTAAGCATATAAGGTTCAACACAGAGAGGACAAAACTTCACTCACTCTTTGAAGAAACAGACCAAAACAGGATGGAGAGGATTGTCTTCACAGCGCTCATTCTGATCAGTGTGAGCAGTTTGTCAGCAAAACATGTTTTCATCCTTTTTTTCAAAACCTGGCCGGACGCTCAGACATACTGCAGGAAACACCACACCGACCTGTCTCCCATCTCCAATGAGGTGGAGTATGAGGTGTTCAAACGTTTATTTTTTGAAAGTTCGTTTTGGTTTGAAGGATGGATCGGCCTGTACTTCAATGAGAAAAGCCCCACTAAGTGGTCGTGGTCAGGAGGAGCAAATGCTACCAAAACTGGTAGATTCTCTCTCACTCTCACTCTATATAACAAATACACGTTTGGGAACAAGGATGGTTTTTACCATACCAATAATTACAACAACAATTATTTCCGTTTCTTCTGCTTCAACCTGATGGTGGATGAGGTGAAGAAGACCTGGGAGGAGGCTCTGGAGCACTGCAGAGAGACTCACACTGACCTCACCAGCCTGAACTCTGAGACCGAGCGGCTCCTGGCCCTGAGCGAGATCCAGCACAAAGACATCACCGAGCGGGTTTGGATCGGCCTGCGTTTCCTTGGTGATCGCTGGCTGTGGGTGAACGGTGACCCTCTGGTGTACGAGGCCTGGCGCAAAGGAGACCAGGAGCACCAGTGTCCTCTCAGGAAACGCTGCGGGGCTCTAACCAAAGAGGGACACTGGGAGAACTGGGACTGTGGGGAAGAACTCCACTTCATCTGCTATTGAATCTCAGTCATTAGCGTCATAACCAGAAACAGCTCTTATCTTCACTCATTATATTCTTTCTTTATTTTGTTGGTGTTTTTCTTATCCCAAATGATTTGTAGAAATTTGGTTCCAGCATCAAATTGAACTGAAGATGTGTGCTATTACTTTTTTTTTTCAATAAGGAAGTCTATGGACGTCATTTCTGAAACATAATATCTCAGAAAATGATATGTCCTCAATGATTCAAACTTTCCAGATTGGTTTTCCAGCTTTATATCTTTAACAAACTCAAATATGTATCATCTGTATCAGTTTGTAAGTCTGTAAAAACTTTGACCAATGTCAGGTACCAATTTGATGAACCAATCATAAAAACTCTATCCGTAGAGTACTACGATGTAGTTTCTACACAATGCAAGAGATGAACTGAGGTCCACTTCTAGAGCAACAGTGCTCGTGCATGTAAGTGAGGGGGCGTGGCTTTAGAGGGAGCACAGAGGGGAGGGGCTGGGTGCAGATGGAGCACTGAGGGAATGCTACTTTCAAAATCATGCTAGTTTTTGAAATTACCAACCCTGCCTTTAAGTAACAAGAGATTGGCAACAATGTCTTAGGCCCCACGTCTCTGAAAAAGCCAATCATAGTTTAGGATTTTGGGGTGGCACTTGGGGTGGCCAATCAGATTTCAAGGGGGGCCCTTGCCACGCCCTTGCCCCACGGTGTCTACACTAACTGACCAGCAAACTGTTAGTGGTATTCGAAAATGTATCACCTTGTCCAATTTAACAGCTTTAAAGAATGGTAACAGTGGGGCACTGGTGGCGCAGTGGTTAGTGTGCGTGCCCCATGTATGGAGGCCAAAGTCCCCAAAGCGGGCGGCCCAGGCTCGAGTCCAGCCCGTGGCTCCCTTCCCGCATGTCATTCCCCACTCTCTCTCTGGTTTCCAGCTCTATCCACTGTCCTATCTCTCCATTAAAGGCACAAAAATAAATCTTTAAAACAAAGAAGAAGAATGGTAACAGTGAGCGTTTCATATGAAGTAGGCCTAACCATGCGGATCACTTTTTCATTGCTCTGATTTGTTTGTCACTCAGGTGCACCTTGTGACCTTGAGAAGATTTGTTTTGTAAGCACATTATTTAAATTGTTTGAGAGGACGTCTTAGGTCATGTTATTATGTATGCAAATGTTCTGTCTTGTCTTGTTATGAGTTCAACACAGAGAGGATGAAACGCCGCTCTCACTGCTCGCGGAAACACACCGAACCAGGATGGAGAGGATTCTCTTCACAGCGCTCATCCTGATCAGTGTGAGCAGTTTGTCAGCAAAACATGTTTTCATCAAGTCATTCATGACCTGGCCGGTCGCTCAGGCACACTGCAGGAAACACCACACCGACCTGTCTCCCATCTCCAATGAGCTGGAGTATGAGGTGTTCAAATCTTTTCTTTTGAAGAATCCAGGATTGAAGATGGGATGGATCGGCCTGTACTTGAAAAATCCTCCTCCTAAGTGGTCGTGGTCAGGTGGAGCAAATGCTACCACAATAGATTATGTCTCATTCAACCCAACTGTGGGCAGATACATGATTTGGAAAGACAATGGATTGTACGCTTCCCCTTCCGCTTTTTACCGTTTCTTCTGCTTCAACCTGATGGTGGATGAGGTGAAGAAGACCTGGGAGGAGGCTCTGGAGCACTGCAGAGAGACTCACACTGACCTCACCAGCCTGAACTCTGAGACCGAGCGGCTCCTGGCCCTGAGCGAGATCCGGCACAAAGACATCACCGAGCGGGTTTGGATCGGCCTGCGTTTCCTTGGTGATCGCTGGCTGTGGGTGAACGGTGACCCTCTGGTGTACGAGGCCTGGCGCAAAGGAGACCAGGAGCACCAGTGTCCTCTCAGGAAACGCTGCGGAGCTCTAACCAAAGAGGGACACTGGGAGAACTGGGACTGTGTGGAAAAACTCCACTTCATCTGCTATTGAATCTCCATCATAAGCGTCATAACAACAACTCCTTTTTCACTCAACATATTCTTTCTTTCTTTGGTAATTTTGGGTGTTTTTCTTCTTCCGTATGGTTTGTAGAAACTTTGCTCCAACATCAAATTGAACTCATCATCCAGAAGATGTGCGCAATCACTTCGTCTTTAGGGCGGACCGGGAAAATAATTCAGGTTCTGGAGTTTGAAACCACCCTGTCCACATGAACCAATAACTGTCCTGCACAATTACTTTCAAAATAGTAAAAAATTGCAATATAACTAAGTGTAATATCCGAATCGCAAAAACAAACAGTTGTGCGATAAAGGTAAAAGGTAAACATGTTAACATGTTTGATTGTGTCCTAAAACTTAAACCCTATCAGTGGTGTTGTAGTACTGGAAATCTGTCTTTGTCTCAAGACCGGCCTGCACCTGTTTTTTGCATCAAATTTTTGCACATTGTCTTTATCTAACACCTGAGGTTTCTTTTTTTTTTTTTAAGATTTATTTTTGGGCTTTTTGGGCCTTTATTGTAGAGATAGGACAGTGGATAGAGCTGGAAATGACATGCGGGAAGGGAGCCACAGGTGGGATTTAAACCTGGTCCGCCTGCTTTGAGGACTATAGCCTCCATACATGGGCCACCAGCGCCCTAGTGAACCCCTCACCACCACGACCAGGAACACCACTGCCAGGGGTTAGAGCAGAGTGTGGCTGTGTCAGCGTGTTACATGGATTGTTTATTCATCAGTACAAGTAGTGCATTAAGGTTTGGTCTACACTGTAACTTTGCTAAATGTTGCTAAATACTTCATGATGGATTGATGTTGGGTCTTTGTAGATAATATAGCAATGAGTAATGTATTTTCTCTGCTCTTTGTAATGTGTCTTGAGATAAAATGTGTTATAACTTGGGGCTATACAAATAAAGATTGATTGATAGTTTGATTGATTGTTTGAATGCATTCCCTCAAAATATTCACACATCCTGGCTCAACATGTAGGAAGACCTGCCAGTAGAGAGTTGCAATAGTCGATGCGTAATATCACAAGAGCCTGTACCAGGAGCTGTGTAGCGTGTTCTGACAGGTAAAGTCTGATCCTCCTGATGTTGTACAGGGCAAATAGACATGACCGTGCAGTCGAGGCTACTTGAACCTTAAAGAGGTCATATTATGCCCTTTTTGGGGTTCGTATATTTAATCTATGTAACAACTAAAGTATGTTCACAATAGCTAAAGTTTGAAAAAAGTGTCTGTTTTCATGTACTGTCGCTCCATGCACCGGCTCGCTTCTGACTCTCTCTCTTAGGCTCTGAAGTGCCCACGTTCAGAGTCCCCACGTGTGCCAAGTCTTTTTTATTTAAACCATGTTTTTATTAAGATTTTCAGAAAGTTTTACAGAATATAAAGATAGACAGAAAAACAAACAAAAAACTAAACAGGGCTTACATTGCAGGACATTATGCTACATTGCATCACTAGCACAATATTTCTTCAGACAAACGGGCCCATACATGCAGGCATCATGACTATAGCTCATTAGCAGTCGTGCCGGGCCGCACGTTAGGTGGTCGACGGACCGAAATGTGCCGGGCCACACGACTATAGGTCAGTCATTAGAGTCGTGCCGGGCCACATGTGGGTCGACGGACCCCATACATGCCGGGCCACACGACTACAGGGCAGTTTAGCGGGTCATGTGAGCCATTTTCAGGTCAAGTACCTAGACATACTGGGTATCATGACCCAGTAAATCACTATCTGCACAAAGTGTATGCCTATTCATGTCACATCAATAAATGATCATGGTTATATTACTCCATCTAACTGTAATTTCCCACACAGATATCCATACAGCCAATTAGGTAAGGCATACAGTAATGGTGCTTTCTTTCTCACTTTTATTTCGGGGGGTCTCCTAGCCTGCTGTCGGCTTCATTACCTTCCGAGTGGGAAGTCGTCACGATGGAGTCTAATCCCCCAAAGACTTTGCACATTCAAAATTAAATTGTTGCACATTTATTGTAAATAAATAATTGTTCATTCTCAATTAAGTCTCTCCTGATTGAAATAGCATTTATGCGACCCATCATAGAAAGAGGGAGAGTGCGCCTTTTAATTTCTCAGCCTTTCCCAAGAAATTATATTTAAATATTAATTTTGGCTCTCTTGGTAAGTCTACTCCAAGATACTTTAGTTTATCTGTAATTTTGAAGGGAAGATTACATAAGAATTCTGGGTCAAGTTCGGCACCAAAAGACATAAATTCACTCTTTTGCCAGTTAATCGTGTATCCTGATACCTCACCAAATGACTTTATGAGATCAAGTAAAGCCGGAATTGACTGCTCAGGCTGCGAAAGGAAAATTCCGACATCATCTGCGTACAAGGAAAGGTGATGGTCCACATTTCCCAGCTGTATAGGCTTAAGGAGAGAGTGCTGTCTAATACTGATGGCGAGAGGCTCAATAGCGATTGGGATTAACAGGGGGTTGAGGGGACACCCCTGTCTTGTCCCACGGTGTAATGGAAACGAGTTAGATTTTTCTCTATTAGTAAGAATGGAGGAAGATGGTTGGGCATATAATAATTGAATCCATGAAACAAATCTAGTACCAAATCCAAACTCCTCGAGTGTTTTCAACATATACCCCCACTCCAACTGGTCGAACGCCTTCTCCGCATCTAAGCAAAGGGCGGCAACCTTATGGCAGTTCTGAAATTCATGGTACATTAATGCTCATTAGCCTCCTAACACTGAAAAAAGAAAATATTTTAGGGACAAAGCCTGTTTGATCAGCATGGACAATGGAAGTTATATGATTGTTTAACCTATTTGCTAATCATTTTGTAAAAATCGTCATGTCAGAGTTTAACAAAGAAATATGTCGAAAAGATGAAGGTTCTGTCTCATCCCTGACCTCTTTTTGTATTAATGAGATATTGGCCTCATACAGAGTGTTTGGGTAAACATCCTCAGCAGGAGGGGAGCCATCTTCTCAGAGTATTTTTTATGCAGTTCAATGCTGAAACCGTCCGGGCCTGCAGTCTTACCATTAGGAAATTATCTTATAGCATCTAAAATTTCTTGAATGGTGATGTCTGAGTTTATAGCATCATGTGCAGCCTTGCTCAGCTTAGGGAGAGCTAGACCTCCCAGCCAACTCGAGGCATCTCCATTTGCTTTTGACATATATAATTGCTGGTAATATTCCTTAAATCGATCATTAATGCCCTTTGGGTTGTAACATGTCCTGGACATGAAAAAAGGGGTGAATAACTTTACTATAGCTAACGGAAGCTCACCACACATTAGTTAACTAATTATTATTTTTTATTTTTTTATACTTTATTTTTCATTTTTGTTTTACAAGAAACACAGAACAAGTGAGGACTTGGCCAAGAGAGTATGAATAAGATCAAATACAAGAATGTAAAAGGCACAGGTACAGTACATAATGGATGGTGCATTCTAATGAAACAAGATATATTTACGAGTCTTTATCTTTGTATAAATCCCACTTTCTCCAACATTCTTCTCCCTTCTCCTTTTGAAGTCGCAGGACAAAAGTCATTTTTTCCATAAAGCTGATGGAATTCACAATGTTCCTCAAGAGTCTCATGGTAGGAGGGTTCCTCTGAAGCCAACATTTAGTAATCGCTTTTTTACTTGCCACCATGAGAATCTTTAAAAGGTATGTCCTTTTTACCAAGACCTTCTGGAATTTTCCCGAGGTAGAGGGATGTGAAAGAGAAATCCAATGTATTGTTCAGAGTCTCTGCGATTAATAGTTTCACATCTTTCCAGAAGGGCTCAAAACGTGGACAAGACCAAAAAACATGTACACAGTCTGCCGAGACCACTCCACATTTCCTCCAGCATGAGCCTGGAGAGCCACTAAACTTTGACTTCTGATTTGGGTTAATAAAAAATCGTATCAGATTTTTCCAGCAGAAGTCTCACCAAAAAAAATAATTTGTTGAAGTGGATTGATTTTCCCAAATCTGAAGCCATGCTTCTTGTGATATTAATACATTGGCCTCTTTTTCCCAGCGCTGTCTAACATAACCTGTTGTATCTTTGTTCATTAAGGTAAAACCTTTATAGAATTTGCCAGTTATGCAGTCTTTCCATTTAGCCTCATAGGTTGGGTTACACCAACACACCAAAGGTCTCAACTGAGCGGACACATAATAATCCCCCCCCCCGATTTTTCATTGTTACAAGATAAAAGAGTAGATATGAGTGGACAGTGATCGGACTATCAGATGTAAAGCGATGTAACCATAACTATGTGCAGTAAACGAGAAATAAATATATATATACAGAGCTATGTGCAAGTAAGCAAATACTAAATGATAAGTTAATAAGGTGCATGGTGAATAATGGAACAACAGAACTAATATAAACACTATAACTGTAAAGGTAAAAATTAGATAAACAAAGTGACCGTAGTGCAATGATGGATAAGAACAACAGGTATAAAGTAACCAGAACTGGATGAGTACTGAAATAGAAAGGATAGAATAAAGTGATGTAGTGCATGAGACCAGGTGAAGATAAAGTAGAGGCAGTTAAGGTGCATGGCAAATGGAAGGAAGTAAAAAAGCAAAGTTCACAGCTGAGAGTCTGCATTGGGTGAGAGGTGTTGGTGTCTGTTGGGGGGGGGGTTTGGAGTTGAGGAGCTGGACAGCCTTAGGAACAGAGGTTGCTCTTCTCCTTTGTGTCCTGCAGCAGGGACAGCGAAGCCGGCGTCCTGAGGGGAGCCACTCAAACGCTGGGAAGAGAGCGTGTGAGGGGTCCTGCATGATCCGACCTGCTAGCCTGATTGTCTGTTGCTCATAGATCGATGTCAGAGTCCTTACAGGTAGTCCAATGATCTTAGAGCAGACTGTGGCCGTGCTCTGCAGGCGGTTTCTGTTCTGGAGGGTGGTGGAGTGGAACCAGCAGGTTATAGAAAAAGTAATAATGCTCTCAATGAAGGAGTAGTAGAAGGTCAGGAGAATGTTCTTACTGACTCCAAAGGAATTGAACTTCCTTAGGAGGTATTTTCTCTGCTGACATTTCCTGAGAATCTCCTCGGTGTTGGAGGAGAAATTCAGCAGGCTGTCGAAGATGGTACCCAGGTACTTATACTTCTCTACTACTTCGACAGGATTCCCATGGATTGTGGTGATTGCAGCTGCAGCCAGTTCCCTCTGCTTGTTGGAGAAGGTCCATGTCCATGTCACCACCATGTCTTTGGTCTTGCTATAACTTCACTGTGTTATCATGATTGAGAGGCAGACTGTGTTGGTGAACTGCAAGGATGATTTCATTGGAAATTATGACATCATCAAGGACCTCAAATGTCAGAATCAAATTTGGATCATCTTGTCCAATCCATCAAAGGTAGGATGATGACGCTGTGAGCAGGATTTGAACCTGCGCGGGAATATCCCATTGGATTTCGAATCCAACGTCTTAACCACTCGGCCATCACAGCTCTGCAAATTTTTGTAATTTTACATCTTAAAAAAACAAGTAAAATGCTCCTGTGTTTTTTTTTGTCTCTATTGAAGGATGAAGGATGAAGGATGATATCAGTAAAAAAAAGTAATCATTAACTTTACGGACTGTAACGTAATTATACGGGACATATGAAGGGTCTCTCACACTCCTCCCCCTTTCTCGATCAGCTCCGGGAGCTCCACGATCAAGGGATCTGATAAGTCAGTGGGCGGAGATTTTCACAGGTTGATCTCTCATCTCCAACATAATCTGCTCTGGAGCAGGTTAGGTGTGAAGCATAAGTTACCGTGGCGGTATAACCAGGTAAGAAGTGGACGACCTTCGTAGGATTGAAGACCTAGGGTTAACCCTAAAGTGACCTCGCTATCCCCAAATCCTGCTTCATAGTACAGGCCCCTGATCAGAGTCAAGTTTTGATGCATTTACACAGCATGCATTATTTAGTCTTCTTCAGATAACCTCCAGACACAGGAGACACAAACACAGATGGAGGTCAAATGGAAATAGAAGCTTTCCTAACCAAAACTGTACAGGGAAGTACTCGATGGCTTCACTGACTTCAGTAGGAGACTTGCAAAGTTAGGAAGTCCAGCCTCATGGTTCATTTTACTTTTGGAAGTCAAGCACGGCTCAATAATCCCATCACGTTGCCGCCACCTGTGACTCTGTGGAAACCATCCTGGGTCACGAAACTATTAATTAATTGTGAGGAGCAGGTCGTTAAGAATTAGAAACCACAAATGAATTAATAACAAAAACGGCTTATAATATTCAGAAAGTTATAGTGGCCTGCTATCAGGAGGAATCCAATCTCTTTGTTCTCCTCAGAAGGGAAAAACTAGCTATTCATCCATTATCAGAATCAGAATCTGGTTTTATTTCCAAGTACAGTTACACATACAAGGAATTTGACTGGGTGTATTATCTATATCGCTTTTCCTAGACACACTCACATTCACACTATGGGTAAAGTAGAGTTTCCAGTTAACATAACGAGCATGTCTTTGGACTGTGGGAGGAATCCGGAGTACTCGGAGAGAACCCACACATGCACGGGGAGAACATGCAGACTCCACACAAAGAGGCTCCTGTCAGCAGATGAGGCCTTGCTTTGAGGCAACAGCTCTAACCACCGCACCACTGTGCAGCCCGGGGCAAAACTAATCTATATTGTTTTTAACTTTTACACTTTGAAAATGTCTTGACAATCAATCTAATCACTTCTTTCATGTTGAGAGGATAAAGTGTTGAGTTCCAACAGCAGGTGCATCACATTAACTAGATCAAGGTGAAATGAAAATAAATTTGCAAAGCAAAGTTGAGGATGTGAGTGAAGGTGGCCTCAGTGACATCACAGACGTACACTAGCATATATATGAGGAGGCAACAGAGGAGGGAACCGTCGCAGTGGAACCCGAGCCTCACCTGTAACAGAAGAGGCTTTGAACGCTTCCTCACAATTATCTGTAAGATTCAGCACCATGCAGATTGTCGTTTTGAGCATGCTTTTGATTATAAAGCGGGGTACACACTACAAGATAATCAGACCGATTTTAGGCCCGATTCCCCCCTTCCGACAAAAGTCAGCAAAGGCCCGACTATCTGATGTTCCAAAGATTATCTTGCCAGGTTCTACTGTGGTGGGAGGTGTGTTAGGAGTGATTTTAACCTCCCCGATCTGCTCGTAAGACGATCGGGGCCGCCCCGATTTGAAATCTTGCGGTGTAGGGAGAACACCAAGGACGGCCGAGCACGGACTCTGTGAATTGTCACGTGGCACAGAACAATAGCCAATAGTGAAGCAAGCTGACTGAAGCAGGAAGGGCTCAAGTTTATCAGGACCTGCTGATTTCCTGGAGTCCAGTTTCTGTAATGCTCTCTGCACCTCAGTGGCTGACACTGGCATAAATTGAAAAGGATGAACAATAAGTTGATTATCAACCTCAGATGCCAGTGACGCATTATCCTGATTTTTGTTGGATTTTACCAAATCAGGGCGCAAGGAGTCAAATAAAAAGCCAGCTGAAATGAAATGTTCATTAAAACAATTTAGCATGGCTTATTTGTCAGTCAGGATGCAAGACTCTTTGACTAAGTGGGCTGGCACATCACTGGGTGACACATGGCCAGAAGAAGATTTTATGACTTTCCAAAATTTCTTTGCGTCATTAAGGTTTTTTGTGGTTTCAGAGATTAAATACTCTGATTTGGTCCTCTTAATTAGGGTTATACATTTATTACGAAGCTGGTGAAAGAGGAGCCAATCCACTGGGGTTTTGGATGTCCTAGCCCTGGCCCAGGCAACATCCCTATCTTTAAGTAGATTTCCAATCTCTGTTGAAAACCAGGGGTTGTTTCGCCCTTTAACCCTGAATTTGCAAAATGGGGCATGTTTGTCTATTAAAAACAGAAATCATGATGGATTGATGTTGGGTCTTTGTAGATAATATAGCAATGAGTAATGTATTTTATTTGCTCTTTGTAATGTGTCTTGAGATAAAATTTGTTATAACTTAAGATAAGATAAGATAAGATAATCCTTTATTTATCCCACAATGGGGAAATGTACAACTTGGGGCTATACAAATAAAGATTGATTGATAGTTTGATTGATTGTTTGAATGCATTCCCTCAAAATATTCACACATCCTGGCTCAACATGTAGGAAGACCTGCCAGTAGAGAGTTGCAATAGTCGATGCGTAATATCACAAGAGCCTGTACCAGGAGCTGTGTAGCGTGTTCTGACAGGTAAGGTCTGATCTTCCTGATGTTGTACAGGGCAAATCGACATGACCGGGCAGTCGAGGCTACTTGAACCTTAAAAGTTAGCTGGTCATCAATCATGACACCCAGGTTCCGGGCAGACTTTATGGGCATGAGTTTGGTTGTTCCAAGCTGGATATTGATCTGTGGTTGCATAGAGGGACTGGCTGGGATGACAAGGAGCTCAGTCTTTGAAATATTGAGTTGAAGGTGGCGTTCATTCATCCATTTAGAGATATCAGCAAGGCGTGACGAAATTCTTGCAGAGACTGTAACATCGTCTGGCGGGAATGACAGGAAGAGCGGGGTATCGTCAGCATAGCAGTGGTATGAGATGCCTTGAGAGCGGATTATTGAACCAAGTGAGCTTGTGTATATGGAGAAGAGAAGGGGACCAAGCATTGACCCTTGGGGTACCCCTGTGGATAAACTGCGCTTTGGACACTTCTCCCTTCCACGACATTCTTAAAGATCGCCCAGAGGGGTAGGACACGAAGCAGCAGAGGGCATAGAGAGCCATAAGTAGTATATTTGTAATTTTACATCTTAAAAACACAACTAAAATGCTCCTGTGTTTTTTTTTTGTCTCTTTTGAAGGATGAAGAATGATATCAGTAAAAAAAAGTAATCATTAACTTAACGGACTGTAATGTTATTACATGGGACATATGAAGGGTCTCTCACACTCCTCCCCCCTTCTCGATCAGCTCCAGGAGCTCCACGATCAAAGATAAAGATAAACTTTATTGATCCCCCATGGGGGAAATTTGTGAGGGAAGGGATCTGATAAATCAGTGTGGAGAGATTTTCACAGGTTGATCTCTAATCTCCAACATAATCTGCTCCGGAGCAGGTTAGTTGTGAAGCATAGGCAACATAACCAGGTAAGAAGTGGACGACCTTTGTAGAACTGAAAACCAAGGGTTAACCCTAAAGTGACCTCACTATCCCCAAACCCTGCTTCGTAGTACAGGCCCCTGGTCAAAGTCAGGTTTTGATGTATTTGCACAGCATGTATTATTTCTTCTTCTCCAGATATCCTCCAGACACAGGAGACACAAACACAGATGGGTTTTTCATATCAGGTGTGTCTGTAGGGCCCTCAACATGACCTGTTAGCATATGAAGAAAAACATCAGACTTTCTTTACCTATGAAGGTCAAATGGAAATAGAAGCTTTCCTAAGCAAAACTGTACAGGGAAGTACTCGATGGCTTCACTGACTTCAGTAGGAGACTTGCAAAGTTAGGAAGTCCAGCCTCATGGTTCATTTTACTTTTGGAAGTCAAGCACGGCTCATTAATCCCATCACGTTGCCGCCACCTGTGACTCTGTTGAAACCATCCTGGGTCTCGAAACTACATCATTAATGATGTTTCCACTCATGCACAAAACTCCTTGAGTTGATCCGCATGTGAGAACACAAAGGTCCAAATATTTCACCCCGACTGAACCCCGACTTTTTACCTGCAAGGAGTCGGGATGAGCTGATTTGTGAATGCAGCACACGGTTTTTAGTTGCAAGGTGCAGAACAAAGCTTTACAACATGGCACAAAAAGTTCTGAAATCTGTGTTTGGTAGATTATTCCTTTGTTGTAACAATGCTTCTTGGCAATACATCTTATACTGTTGGAAAGCCTGTTTATTTCCCTTTTGAATGGTGCCTCATTTGTAAGGAACATGTATTTGTAGGAAAAGCAGCAGAGTTGAGTATGCGGGTTGCGCCTGTTAAAAACTTAATTGTGAGGAGCAGGTCGTTAAGAATTAGAAAGCACAAATGAATTAATAACAAAAATGCCTTATAATATTCAGAAAGTCATGGGAAGTGGCCTGCTATCAGGAGGAATCCAATCTCAGAAGGGAAAAACTATCCATCCATTATCAGAATCAGAATCAAATCGGGATTTATTGCCAAGTACAGTTACACATACAAGGAATTTGACTGGGTGTATTATCTATACCGCTTTTCCTAGACACACTCACATTCACACTATGGGTAAAGTAGAGTTTCCAGTTAACATAACGAGCATGTCTTTGGACTGTAGGAGGAATCCAGAGTACTCGGAGAGAACCCACACATGCACGGGGAGAACATGCAGACTCCACACAGAGAGGCTCCTGTCAGCAGATGAGGCCTTGCTTTGAGGCAATAGCTCTAACCACTGCACCACTGTGCAGCCCGGGGCAAAACTAATCTATATTGTTTTTAACTTTTACACTTTGAAAATGTCTTGACAATCAATCCAATCACTTCTTTCATATTGAGAGGATAAAGTGTTGAGTTCCAACAGCAGGTGCATCACATTAACTAGATCAAGGTGAAATGAAAATAAATTTGCAAAGCAAAGTTGAGGATGTGAGTGAAGGTGACCTCAGTGACATCACAGACGTACACTAGCATACATATGAGGAGGCAACAGAGGAGGGAGCTTAAATGTGTTCAATATTTACGATCGGAAATCCTGCGGTGTGGGGAGAACACCGAGGACGGCCGAGCACGGACTCTGTAAATTGTCACGTGGAACAGAACAATAGCCAATAGTGAAGCAGGAAGCACAACAAACATTACCATGGCGACAACAGCAATCGTGAAGCATAAAGTTAAATGGATGTCATGAATTCAGGACCAACTTGTTGATTTGTGGCAACAACATGAGTTATATTACAACGTGTCCTGTAAAACAAACCGCAATCCAACTGATGAGGAAAGGAGTTTGACCAAAATGTTTACTGTGTTGGATGTACACGCTAACAGCTAGCCACATTTAGCTTGCCCCGTCATGTTTGTTTACTTTTAAATCGTGTCTGACTGCGCAAGATTACACTTTGTGATAGTTGGACTCTGGTTGTCGGCGAATTAATCGTTTAGTTTGTGGTGTGCCGAGTTGATTGTCTCGTTGCACTCCACACACTATGCGATCTGAACTGTTAATCGGTCAGGATTGTTGTCGTGTGTGGGGTCTCTCACGTTATCAAAATCCTTTAAGATTTTAAAAATCGTGTAGTGTGTACCAGGTTTTACTGTGTCAGCACAGTTTGGAAAGCACGTATATGTGGATATTCCAAAGCATTGGCAAGAAGCTCGAAACTACTGCAGAGATCATTACACTGATCTTTCCCCTTTCTCTACACAGTTGGATAGAGAGAGACTGAAAAATGCAACAGTGGAGATGAGAACAATGTTCTGGATCGGTCTCTACAGAGACCAGGAACAAATGTGGAGGTGGACTGGAGAAGAACTCGCAAAACAAACATACCGTGGGCTGATGGAGAACCTGAGTACTGTGAGAAACTTGCTGTGGCTTGCTGGCAATCTGACAGAAAATGGTCGTATGGTGTCAGATCAGATGCAGAAGGTCACTTTTTCTGCTTCAACCTGATGGTGGATGAGGTGAAGAAGACCTGAGAGGAACTGCAGAGAGACTCACACTGACCTCACCAGCCTGAACTCTGAGACCGAGCGGCGCCTGGCCCTGAGCGAGATCCAGCACAAAGACATCACCGAGCGGGTGTGGATCGGCCTGCGTTTCCTTGGTGATCGCTGGCTGTGGGTGGACGGTGACCCTCTAGTGTACGAGGCCTGGGGCAAAGGAGACCAGGAGCACCAGTGTCCTCTCAGGAAACGCTGCGGAGCTCTAACCAAAGAGGGACACTGGGAGAACTGGGACTGTGTGGAAAAACTCCACTTCATCTGCTATTGAATCTGTCATGTTATCGATGTTTTAACAGAGTGAATAATTTGTTTTAACTTCCATTCATTCGTAAAAAAAAAAAAAAATTATAGAAAAAAAACGAAACCATCAGATTTTCGCCATGTCAATAGATCTGAGTTCTTAAGATGATGAATTAGAAATCTTAAAATTACACACGTGTCTGTATGAAAAGCTACAATTAACAGAAACTTTTTTGACATATCATCACCGTCTTCACTCGAGCATCACTCCAGAAATTCATGTAGGTGACGCAGCACTTCACAATAAAAGCACCGGGGCAGAGAAGGGCATTTTGGCTCGTTATCCAATAAGCTCTCTGAACTGCAGCAGGCGCTACGCTCTTGTTCATCATGAGTGAGCAGGTTTTTGATGTTAACTTTGCTTCTTTGCTTTTTTAGTAACATTTCAACGTCTAAAATGCCAAATATTTTGTTTAGTCAATTGTTTTTTTTAGCTGTAATGGTCATGATTTTAACACAAGGCATGCTTCAAGAAGTTGTTTTACACTTCCACCCTCAAACACTAACGTAAGACAACGTACTGTTATGTATCGAGGCATGAAGATGTGGAATGATCTTCCATCAGATTTTGCCGACGATCTCCTTGGTGTGTCAGGGCCTTTACTCTGCATTGTTTTAAGTAGGAACAATAATTATAAGATTTGTCCAACACTGTATTTTATTGATTGCATAGATATAACGTGAACATATGAGAGATTTCCTTTTTGACTTGCAATAGGTTCATCTTGGTGTTTTTGATTTGTACTTTGCCTGTTAGTGTGCTGTCATTTATTCTATTTTTGTCTTTTTCTGCTGCGTCTGGGACTTTTAATAATTTCATTTGTGTGGATTATAAAATTCATGTTTGTATGAGTGGACCCCAGGAAGAGTAGTTGCTAAAGATTGTAAAAAATGAATTTCCCCTCACAGGAATAATAAAGTGATAGTGACAGGAATAAATAAATTGGTTCAAAGCTGTGTGGGCTGTTAGGCAGGTTTTGTGCTCACTGGGTGAGGATGGCTCTTTGGTTTTACATTTTTAGAATGATGTTTTTTTTTTTGTGTTTTTGTGAGGTTATTTATGCATCATTTGAAATAAGTATTTAAGGATTTCCTGGAATATTGCTTAAATAAAGTTACTTAAAAGTCCAAAAGTCTACTTCTTCTTCTTATATTCGGTCATGCCTATAAACCCCTCTATTTCAGCCCTTCTCAGAACAGGCTGTTTCTGTGTCTGTACCTTTAAATATGTAAATGAGCTGTGTCTGACCACGCCCCCTCTCTGGAAGGACTTGGGTGTCTCTGTCTTTCTCGCTGCATGTTCTATTGTTTACGGTGAGAAGGCAGACTCAGAGGGCAGAACAAACACCTAGCTGTGGGAGTGTCACCCACCTGGGGGAGGGGCTACTGCCCTTTGTGATGTCATGAAGGGAAAATCTGGTATCAAGAAACAGAAATAAATCAAAACCTAATCTGAATTTGAATTCATTCAAAAAGTCAAAATGAGATTAGTTTTTTTTTAAATGAGAAACTTTATTGACATTAAAAACCAGGCGGGAACAGGAACAGCATCCGTCTGAGCAAACACCTGAACAGACCGAATACCTACAATAACAATGAGCACATACAATATAAAGTCGCAGTAACACAGGAGCAACGACTACAGGAGTGGTGTTTGGGTGAAGAGACTTCCAGGTGTGATTTATGGCACGTGTACATGTAGGGCACAGTTAGACACAGTTTGTGTTTCACCATAAACACTGAGGCGTTTAGAAACAAACTCAAGTTATCCTCTTGGAACAAAACCTTCCATTATAACACAAATCACATTTTAGAGAGCACACTGTCCTCATAGTGTTTACTTCAGACAACGAGACGTTTCTCTTCAGACATTAACGTCTTTAAAGGAGCAATCTGTAAGATATCTACTGAACTTTAAAATGAGCTTAAATGATCAGACATTAAGGAAACATGTTGAAGTGCTGGCTTCTCTGACAACAATGCAGCAGCCAGTATGTCCTCCTTCTAACTTCAGATTCTGCTCCTGAATGCTCTGGATTTGTTTGGACCAGAAAAGGTAGGCGGTTTTAAGGCAACCCCCCCCCCCCCACCCCACGGCCGTTTTGGATGCCCCTCGGTTTGTTAGATATGAGAGCAGTTATCAGGTCAACAGGTGTTGCAGCGATGGAAGCGGGCAAGAGAAGTGGTTCAGATAGAAGTGATTGTACCCGACCTAAAAAGCCTCTGCATGTTTCTAATAAGCTCCACGAGCAGAAACGTGCTCAAACTAGGATCAATATTGGAGATGCTTTTGAAAAATGGAGAGAGGTTAGAACACAGAAAGGTTTACAGACCCATGCAGAGCTGGATAAACACTGAAGCTTCAGAGTCCACCACATGGTGACCTGTGTGAGCATGGACTCTAGAGAGGAGGGGGCGGGGGGAGACAGCTCTCTACTATGTTTAGAATTTAGACTGCAGTACCCATTTTAACCACTAGGTGTCAGAGTTACATATTGCTCCTTTAAAGCTTCACTGCTACTGAGATCTTGTGTTTGGTATTTACTCTATGAATACTTTCTTTTATTATAACTATTATCAATATAACTCCAAAAAATAAATACAATCTACACCAAATGGAGCACTTCTGTTTTTTTCTTCTTCAATATTTACAAGCAGCTTTTGAGATTCATCCAGTGTCAATAATGACTCAGTAAAACTTTTTATAAACACAGGAGAATCATTCTAAAACAAGGTAAACGTTGGGTGAGCCATACCGACAGTCTTCTAAATAAATCACAGGCGGTAACTCAAAGACAGCATGTCACCCTGTTAGTAAGATGAATGTGTAGAACACTGGTTAAGTTGTAAGGTGCTTACAAAAACACAGGAACTAATGAACGTGGCATCGCTGTTTTTGACATCGTACATTTTTTTTTATTTTAAAAAAGGCCTTTAAAAGACATAACTCATAAAAACTCCCGGGGGGTATAGTATGAAGCAAGTTCAACAAACCCTGGTCACCTGGCTTCACCAACGCTGACAAATGAGATCACACAGCTGGTTATCAACGTGGTCAGTTAACTCGGAGCTTAATGAGCGTGCTCACAAATCAGAGGCGGAGTCAGCTTCCTGTAAGCGTACAGGATAATGAACTACGGTTGTTAAAATAGTAATAACACTTTTTAAGAGTGCATGTTTTAAAACGATATAATCTGTTCATTTAATGAGCGACTGAATTAAAAGGTATTAAAAATGTTTTTAAAAACTACGGCCATTTAAAAAGACACTGGCTGCAGGTCAGATTCAAACCCGGGTCGATCGCTTAGAGGATTTTATCCTCTGTAACATGGGGCACGATCTAATCGCTAGGCCATCTGTGCCCCATCAGAAGGCAGTTTAATTAATAGATTTTGGGGCGATTCATGCCTTTATTTTGAAAGAAAAGTGGATAGAGTAGATAATAAGCACGAGAGAGAGAGAGAGAGAGAGAGAGAGAGAGGGAGAGGGAGAGTCAGAGATGACATGTGGGAGAGGAGCTGCAGGTGGGATTCAAACCCGTGACCCATCTGCGCCCCGTCCCGTCAGAAGGCAGAGTTTCATACCGGTTGCCCAGAGTTAACCCTGACGTTACCTTGACAACCCAAAAAACCTGCTTCGTAGTACACCCCCCTGACCTTACAGCGATAGAAACACAAATAGAAGAACATCTGGTTGAGCTTGTGCAGAGTTAAACTTGCTCCAGTTTCATAAAAACTTTATATTAGCATAGTTAGCACGGCAACAACAGCTTTATTGTGATTTTGTCTACCCACAATGCCGCTCTGTGAGCACTCATGATTGTCGGAGCCTGAAAACAATAAAGTCTGCTTGTTGTTGGCATTAAAGAAAAGATCGCTCAATCCAAAGCACGTATCATAAATATGTGCAGAGCTCCTTTTGGTTACCTCAGCAGACGGGACACCAGCTCGGAGAATGTCCCATTTCTCTTCACAGCATTTAAAAAAAAAAAATAAATAAAAAAAAAAAAAAACTCAGGGTTGTCACGGTTACAGGCCCTCTGGGAAAAGCCTTTTTTTAAGTGCTGGATACACGTCAGAGCGTCCAAATGTAAAAACGAGAGGAGGAATGAGATCACTTCACAGCAGGGAGCGTCACTCCAATCCAAGATTTACATAAGAGTGTGTCAGGTGCAAACTCACGCACACAAACATTTAAATACCAACACACACACACACACACACACACACACACGGACACACACACGGACACACACAGCATCCTTACTCTCTCCACTCAGACATTTATCCACCTGGTTCCTCTTTTCTAAGTTCTTGGTTTTGCTGCCCCTTGTTCACTTTCACTTTCAGGACTTCCAGTGAGAAACTTCTGTCAGTCACAAACTCAGACGTATCCGGTCTCGGTCTCGTCGCGGCTCTTCAGGATTTGAGGCCCATTCGAGCCATCAGCTGTTCGTAGACAGTCCAAGCCATGGCGGCCATGAGAGTGCGTCGCAGAGACCTGGGTACGGCCCCGCGAAAAAACCCAGCCATGCCGTTCTCCTGAGGGCGAGCGAGGACAGAGAGGGGTTAGATTTGTTTTTGAATGTTACAACGAGCATCACATGCGGCGTGGAATCAACACTCACCTTGTGGATGTAGCGGATAGCGTCCGCCATGCTCCAGTGGGACGGGCTGATCTGAATGTGGGTCTTCACCACGTCTGCAGGCTGTGTGACCAACGACGCCATGACGCCGGCAACCATCCCACAGCCGAAGTTGACCAGCGGGGCGTAGGCCGACGAAGCGACCTCTGAGAGAATGGAAACCAGGAATCAAGTATTCACCTGTTCGTTGTGTAAAGACGACCTCGATGCCCGTTTGGTCACCGGGGGGAGGTGCCGCAGAATTTGACAACATTTCAGACAGTGCTGAAGCATTTTGTATTCTCCTCATCTTTTGTTTTGGTCACATGTAGCCTAACCTTTGACCTCTCAATCGATGTGTTTAACCCTCAGTCATCAGTTTAATTTTCTACCCTCTTAAGTCACAAGGACAAAAATGTCCATTTCCAAAAAACTGATATAAAAATAGAACAGATTGATTTTTTTTTCTACTTTTTTCTGCATAAATCTCTTAAACAACTTCAGCTCTGCTCAAAACTACCAAACATCCAATATTTTTTAGGAATTTAACCCTTTAAATGCCAGTTTGATCACATGATGTCACTGTTGTTATTTATGAAAAAAAAACACAAAAATTAGTTATTTTCCATATAAAAAATATTTGGTGGTTGGGGGATTTTTTAAAATCAGTCATCAGTAAAAATATTGACTTTGATGCATTGTTAGTTTTTGTGTGGCGTCAGATTTAAAATGTAGTTCCCTGTTTGGACATTGGAGGGCGAAAATGTCCAATTTACAAAAAACTGTTATAAAAATAGAAGAGATTCATATTTCTTTTTACATAAATCTCTTAAACAACTTCAGCCCTGCTCAAAAATATCAAATATTGAATAATTATCAGGAATTTAACCCTTTAAATGCCAGAATCATGTAATCAAACTGGCATTTAAAGGGTTAAATTCCTGATAATTATTCAATATTTGATCGTGTCATAAATTAAAAAAAGCTTCCTGTACATTTTGATGATCTCAGCTGTGATTGGCTGAGGTGGGTGCGTCTCTCACCTTGAGGCAGCGTCTTCTTGGCCTGGCTGTAGAACATGACGTAGATGCCGGAGAACGGAGCGTCCCGGAGCAGCGTTGCGGTCAGGCCCGAGAACAGAGCCCTGAGTCCCTCCGTCTCGTACACGCTCCTCAGGGCGCCGGCCACGCTCACGTAGTTGTAACAGCCGCTCTGAAACGCCATCAAACATGGTTCACCTCGAAACACAAAGCTACATACTTTGGTTTAAATGCTCCTTTTGTGGTGATTATTCTACAAAGTTATCGTCGATGTGTGCAGGTTTTAGTCCTCAACACATTTATCCTCAATATACTGAAAACAAATGTGTGTAAAGAAAGTCAGGCTCACCTCAAAGCGGGTCTTGATGACAGTGAACGGCAGCATGGAGACGCCGGCCACGGTTCTGGCGCCCGCTCCGAGCAGAACGGCCTCCCCGGCGTTGGGTGCCCGGTCCAGGAAGAAGTGCTGCTTCAGGGAGTAGAAGGTGCTGAAGTAGATCCCCACCCCGGGGATGCAGCGCACAAACGACTGTGAGAGAAAAACACAAGAACCACACATATCTCTAATTTCAGCTTAATGTGATGATTCAAAGTCTTATTACAGTCTTATCACCTTTAAATAAAACTTAAAAACAGGATTTAATATTTCATGCATTAGAGAACTAAATCATTTTAAGCTTTATAAGGATGGGAAGCTATTTGTTTGGTTTCATAATAAAGTCCACCCAGTCTAAGACCGAGTCAAAATGATTTTGATTCCGATTCCGAGACCTTTAAAAAAAGTTTTCTCGAGACCAAGACTGATTTCAGGTACTGCAACACTATTCTGTACAACATTTTCCGAGTGTCTGTCCGGCTCTTAAAGAGAAGTAACACTTATTTAATCTGACAGAGGAAGTGAAGGATGTCAAAATCTATTCGATTCAATTTTCAATACCACGTCAGCGTTTCCCAAAATACTTGAGAGGGTCGCCCAAGTATATTTCAGACTAGACTCCATAAAGTCACTGCAAGCACGAGAGAGGGGGGGAGAGAAGGGGGGAGAGAGAGAGAGGAGAGAGAAAGAGAGAGAGAGAGAGAAAGAGACAGAGAGAGAGAGGAGAGAGAAAGAGACAGAGAGAGAGAGGGGGGGAGAGAGATAAAGAGACAGAGAGAGAGAGGAGAGAGAAAGAGAGAGAGAGAGGGAGAGAGAGAGGAGAGAGAGAGAGAGAGAAAGAGAGGAGAGAGAGAGAGAGGGGGAGAGAGAGGGAGAGAGAGAGAAAGAGAGAGAGAGAGAGAGAGGAGAGAGAAAGAGGAGAGAGAGAGAAATAGGAGAGAGAAAGAGAGAGAGAGAGAAAGAGAGAGAAAGAGGGAGAGAGAGAGAGAGAGAAAGAGAGGAGAGAGAGAGAGAGGGGGAGAGAGAGGGAGAGAGAGAGAAAGAGAGAGAGAGAGAGAGGAGAGAGAAAGAGGAGAGAGAGAGAGAAATAGGAGAGAGAAAGAGAGAGAGAGAGAAAGAGAGAGAAAGAGGAGAGAGAAAGAGGAGAGAGAAAGAGAGAGAAAGAGAAAGAGGAGAGAGAAAGAGAGAGAGAGAGAAAGAGGAGAGAGAAAGAGAGAGAAAGAGAAAGAGGAGAGAGAAAGAGAGAGAGAGAGAAAGAGAAAGAGGAGAGAGAAAGAGAGAGAGAGAGAAAGAGGAGAGAGAAAGAGAGAAAGAGAAAGAGGAGAGAGAAAGAGAGAGAGAGAGAAAGAGAAAGAGGAGAGAGAAAGAGAGAGAGAGAGAAAGAGGAGAGAGAAAGAGAGAAAGAGAAAGAGGAAAGAGAGAGAGAGAGAAAGAGGAGAGAGAAAGAGAAAGAGGAGAGAGAAAGAGAGAGAAAGAGAAAGAGGAGAGAGAAAGAGAGAGAGAGAGAAAGAGAGAGAGAAAGAGAGAGAGACTGCTGACTCCCTTAAAAATCACATATTATGAAACAATGCCATCAACTCCATCTCTCAGGTTCAGCTTCATTTTACGGGAAACACTGATGGTGCTTTTAAACACAATCCATCCATCGTTATCTTAATGATCTGAAGTATGGAAAAGTGCCACAGTTTAAAAAAACGCTGTCCAAATTGCACAAATACATGATCAACTTTTTAGAAACTAGCGTTGATCATTTGTGCAGTTTGGACAGCGTGCAGAAGAAGACGTTCCTCTTTAGGTGTGACTCTGGTATCGTGATAAACCTTAAGCCCAGCTCACACGGCACAAGTTAAAAAATCTTTCCTAATTATTCTTTTTTTTTTAAAGATTTTTTTGGGGGCTTTTCGTGCCTTTAATTGGAGAGATAGGACAGTGGATAGAGTCGGAAATCAGGGAGAGAGAAAGAGTGGGGACTGACATGCAGGAAAGGAGCCACAGGTTGGATTCGAACCTGGGCCTCAACCACTGCGCCACCAGCGCCCCATCTTTCCTAATTTTGAAATTGAGGTAGCATCATATACATGAGGAGAATCTGAACTGATATTCTTCTCCTTTATCTGAAACATGCTCACTCTACAAGACGTGAAAATCATGGCACCTGTGACTCCTTTCCTGCATGTCATTCCCCACTCTCTCTCTCTCTCTTATTTCTGACTCTATCCACTGACCTACTTCTCCATTAAAGGCACAAAAAGCCCCCCAAAAAAATCTTTAAAAAAATAAAATAAAACACCGCACATGACCTTTACGTAATCAACGGTTAAATTTGTGATTCTAATGTTCTGTGCAGAGAGGAAATAAACATTTAGCCTAAAATAAACGTGCTGCTGGTCTCCCTCTCTGACCGCACCAAAGAACAACATCAGGTGTTTATAACTCCAGGTATCCTTGTATTCAAAGATAACTATAAAAAAAGGCCGGAGACTCACCGGTGACACTCCCTTCCACAGACTGAAGAAGTTCTCCGTCCTTATGACAGTGATGAAAACCTTGAACATCCCCACCTTTGGAGCGCTGCAGGAGGGTGTTTAAGGAAAAAGTTTAAAGATACAAACAATGTAAAAATACACAGAACAGAACCGTTTCTGAAAGAAGGTTTAGTGCAAACTCTGAATCAGTTAACCCTGAAATGAGGGAAACTCTGGGTTATCCGTTTCTCAAACCCGAGAAAGAGGGGTAACTCCAGGTTGTTTTAATATGATATGTTAGGTTGGTAATACTACAGCGTATAAAACAAACTACTTTGTTGAACATGGCGTCTTTTGGTCGATCCTCGTTATGAAGGGGCTGCATTACTCCGCAGGGAATTAGAGCCTACATTAACGTCGGGAGATGTTCATTTAAGTAGGGTTAATTAACAAACTAAACAGGATAAAGGTGAGAGGACATTTAGCCTATGAATACATCTTTATGTTGAGGATAAAGTTAATGCACATTCAAATAGAATGAAGTAGCCGACTTTGTTTAATAGGCTGTCAAATGATAAAAATACCACCCTGAGCATAGTTTGTTCTTATATTTCATTTTGAGCTGTTTTAAAGTCTTTTTAAAACAAGCTTTTCTTCCGCTGGATTGCATCTTAATGAAAATAAATTGTAGGTTTCATACAATTCCACCAGTTTTGACCTGCAATATTCTAATTCTGATTAAATACTAAATGAAGAGACTTCATTACGCACTGATGCGAGCAGCTGTTTTCTCTTACACCACTTCTCTCTCCTTTGCCGCTGAGGTGCAGCAGTTTTACTTTTTTTCCTTCTTAAAACCTGTTCATATTCGCCGTATGTCTGCATGAAGATATTGATATATTTTGAGATGGTTAAAGTACGAGGATCTCTTTTTTTGTCACCTGTTGCCATGGTGAATCGTAAAATCGGGGCTCCATTCATGTTGGCTTTTTATCGTTGTTGCGCTGAACACCGAGTTCAGCTGATCTGGAACCAGAAACTCAGAGTTTCCCATCTGAGAGTAAATCAACTCAGAGCTCAGGGTTAGACTGAGGGTGTGTTGATCCTTCTTTCAGAAACGGGCCCCCGTTTGGGGTTTTCAGAATCCTCAGAGGAAGTCATTACAACCCAACAGTGTGATTACATGATGCTGCTGCTGTGACTAATTGTCCTATATGGGTCACACCAGCAGATCCAGGCTGACACTGCCTGGGATTGTTGACCCACCCTACTGCATGCATGTGTGTGTGTGTGTGTCACTGTGTGTGTGTGTGTGTGTGTGTGTGTGTGTGTGTGTGTGTGTGTGTGTGTCATTCTGTGCCTGCAGAGGATGCTGTGTTTGAATCAAAGTCAGAGAGGAAGAAGATAACACCAGGGCATTTGATGGCACGCAGGGGAAATGTCATCAGATATACACTGTGTGTGTGTGTGTGTGTGTGTGTGTGTGTGTGTGTGTGTGTGTGTGTGTGTGTGTGTGTGTGTGTGTGTGTGTGTGTGTGTGTGTGTGTGTGTGTACATTTGTTTTGCATGCATCCATACCCCGGCTTGGCGTTGTTCTGCAGGGTCTGTAGTCGAGTCTTGACCAGATCTAAAGGCTGGAAGAGCAGCGTGGAGCAGGTGCCGCTGAGAGAGCCGCACATGAAGGCTTTGAGCGCCGGGTGAGCCTGAAGGACGCCGAGAGGAGGCGGAGAGAAGGACAACAGAGGAGAGATGAGACGAGGGGCGAGAGGACAAAAGGGAGCAAAAGAGGAGACATGGCGGACAGAGAGCACAGACGATGGACCAGAGAGAGAGAGAGAGAGAGAGAGAGAAGAGTGAGGGGGAGACAGAGAAATATAAGAATTAGTCTCAGGATCAAAACCTGGATTTAACATCTCCCCCACTCTGTGATCACCTCGTCAGGAACATTATCCACACAAATATCTGCATGAAAAAATCCTGACGCTGAAAATAATGAGCATTATGTCATCGTGACATTTGGTGGACTTGATATGAATCTGCTCGTTTGACATTTCTAGAAAATAAAAACAAGCCTGTAGAGCAGAGCGGAGGACAAGAGAAGATGATGGAGATGTGTAGAGACAGTTTACACACACACACACACACACACACACACACACACACACACACACACACACACACACACACACACACACACACACACACACACACACACACACACACACACACACACACACACACACACACACACACACACACACACACACACACACACACACACACACACACACAGTTGGTTTGAATTAAAGTGAGACTAGACGTTATCTGTTGTTACATGCCTCATGGACAAACCGGCAGCGAAGAGCTTGAGACACATATGTGGACAGACGGACAAACACTGAAGCTTCATTTGAAGGTAATAAACAGGTAGAAAAATTAAGCAGTAGGAATGTTTACAATAACGGCGACAACATGAAACAAAAGCTAAAATTCATAGAACCTGTAAAAAGCTCTCTGCTGTACTCTTGCATCAACACACACACACGGTCCACTTTCATGCACACATTAACACACACACACACTCCTACCTTCCCAAAGCTGCCCGGGGCTCGGCTCTGAGAATCCTGTTTCTGCTGCATTCTGCCCTCCTTCACCCCGCGCTCGCTGTGATGCTGCTCTTTGGAAATACCATATTATGAAATAAAATAAACCCCCATCTCTCTCTCCCTTTCTTTCTCTCCCTCGCCCGTCGACCCACAATGAGCTTTCTCCTGCTTCTCGTCCTCCCCCCCCCCTCTACTCGTTTCACAGCCGAAGCAGAAGCTTAATCCAGCCCGCGCTTTTCAATGGGTTTCTATCTTTATCTTCCAGAGACACGCTCTCACATCTGTATTTTCCCCGTCTCTCTACCCCCTCCGCAAAGCTCACTGCTAAATTGCATCTTTGTCAAATGGCATGAGTCATGAGGTGTGTGTGTGTGTGTGTGTGTGTGTGTGTGTGTGTGTGTGTGTGTGTGTGTGTGTGTGTGTGTGTGTGTGTGTGTGTGTGTGTGTGTATATTAAGGCTGCCACAATACCAGATTTTCTTTACTTTGATTCCACCTCATTGGGACCTAATATTAGGCAATTTCTTTTTTTCAGTTACCAAAGATTGCAGGTAATTTGCAGTCATTTCGTTGGCAACGTTTTGTATTTATGCAATTTAAACAGTCTTTTGCTGGCGGCAGCTTTTTGTTAAAATATACAATTTGCAAATACAATTTTTACACACACACACACACACACACACACACACACACACACACACACACACACACACACACACACACACACAGCCATTCTCCCCCTACACACACACACACACACACCCATTCTACACACACACACACACACACAGACACAGACACACACACAGCCATTCTCCCCCTACACACACACACATACATTCTACATACACAGACACACAGACACACAGACACACACACACACAGACACACACACACACACACAGAGACACAGACACACACACACACACACACACACACACACACAATATGAAGTAATAAATTACACATTATTGTCTTTAATTTGTTTAGTATTATATCTATTGAGATCTATTTTTAGATATCTGATTATCACTCTTGTTTTAATATCATTATTATTAGAGCCATACCCATAATATCGGCATATCTAGCGCCTAACAGTATCGGCTAACTTTATCTCAGATATGCGCCGATATTTGTAGATTTATTCACCCAGTTGAACAGCATTTCATTTGAGTTTCATTGTATTACACTAGCAGTTCTCTTTCTGGCTATTACCAGCAGAGGGCGCTATATGGTTTACAAAAATCTTTATCACTCTCCAGACTGTCATGTGGTGATGCAAACACATGCACAGTTACTTTCCACAAGTGTTTGATAACTGCATCAACACAATAAATGTGTAACAATTTCCCAGTTTGGGATGAATAAAGTAATTCTATTCTAAATCTATCTTTACAGATTAAAGATCGCTCTAAGAAAGGTATCGCTATCAGATGTTTCTTCTCCCTAATATCAATATCGGCCCCAAAACTCCATATCTGTCTGTCTTCAATTATTATTATTATTATTGTTACTGTTGATTTATGAATTTTAACAACTAATTCATATTATTATTGTATTATTTTTTTATTATATGCTTTGGCAATATTGTCACATTCAGGCCAATAAAGCTTATTGAATTAGACTGATCACACCTAGATCTACACACACACACACACTTTTAACATTATTACAGTGTAGTCATAAATCTCTAATTTGTTGTTGTTGTTGTTGTTTATTTACCTCCTTCTGTACTCAGCAGATTCTGTTCAATATGTTTCTGGTTCTGCTTGTTATTAAATATTGCCTGCTCAGGTGTGTTGAGATGACTGTTGTTGTTTATTGTTGATATACTAATAAAGTTTTATTGATTGAATGCCCGGTGATGACACGCAGCCTGCAGGTGAACTCACCGCTGCTAACTCCATCCTCCACCTGGATGCTGAGTCGGATGAGTCCAGTTTTCTCCCCCGTTAGTTACTTTCAGGTGAAGCTACAGAAAGTGAAGAGTCACATTTTTAAAACAATGACGTCACTTACAGAAGAAGGAGCAGGAAGGAAGCTAGGTGAGCTAGCTGTCAGTGTATGCTGAAGTATACACGTTGTCAGAACAAACCGGCTGTTTTAACATTAAAGTATCGATGCTTTAAAGACAGTCGTGGTAAACAAAGTCAGATTAAACATCCAGTTTGATTTATAAAGTTCGTTTTAGAGGGTTTTACAGTCTGCCAGCTGCACACCTTCGTTAGCTACGTTAGCATGCTAGCTCCACTTACCTGACTTGGAAAAGATGGACAGCCTTGTCAGCTTCAGAGACGCCATGTTTTACTCGTATTTCATCGACCTGCCAGAGATGTGTGGGACTCTGTCGTTCCTTAAACTTCCTGTAACTTTAAAAACAGGCGTCCTCTGCTTCTTGTTGTGCTGCTGCGACTGTTAGCATCCGGCTAGCAGAGTAAGTTCACCTCCAGTGACGTCACGACACACGTCATCGCCGTCAGCAGACCACCAGCAGTGTTTCACGTGGTGGGTGTCAGAGGTTGAAATAAGGTCAGTGTGCGACAGAGAGACAGATATTAAATGTGGAGTTTTTAAAAGAGGACGGTGAAGGATGTAGAACAAACTTTAAAGGAGACATATCATTAAAAATCATCTTCTACAGTGTTTCTGAACATGTGTTTGGGTAACCTGAGTGTCTACTGACCCACAAAATGTGAAATAAACCCATCCAGTCCTTTGTTTGTGGTCTGCATAAGTCTTACAACACAAAGCAAAATGCTCTGTTTCAAAATGTGCTCTCCTTGTGATGTCACAGTGGGATTCTGGTTAAAAAAAAAAAATCCCCTCCCCTCCCCTGGTATCTCCACCCATGGACTCCACCCCCAGACTAGAACAAAACTTTAGCGCAGGTCGGCCATTTTTATTCTGTCTACAGAGGAGTGATGTCTACTGGGAAACTCAGGGGGCGGGGCTTATTACATTTAAAGAGACACACACACCAAAACGGAGCGTTCTGAGCGAGCTGGTTTACACAGGGTCACAAACCTCCTCTGGTGCTTGATTCATGTTATATTTTGAACACAGCACAGCACAGATGTTTCATTATAGCCTCATATAATTTAATAATTGCACATTTTTGTTAAGAGGACTTCCAGATAAATGTAAGGCTGACAATGATGTCACAACTACTAAAACAAAGAGTCATATCTCGCCCTCGTCTTCACCTGTACCTAACAGTGGGTAATAAAGAGAGCCACACCCACACCCTGCTTTTTGCAACATCCTACCTGTGAGGTTTTTTGAGAGCCACCAAAGCCCGGTCAGTTCAGCAACACATGTCTTATTGTATCTTACCCGTCGGTGTGTTAATGTGTAGGTGTGACCTGCGGTGTAAAAGCGCTTTGAGTCGTCAGAAAACTAGAAAAGAACTTCACAAGCTCAGAGTCCATTTAGCGTTTACACATGACAAGAAATGCACTTTTTTAAATACTTTTTAGATTTATTGCATTAAGGCATTTTATAAAATGTAGATAAGCATTTAAATGGCATCAATGTAACATTTAGTCTATTTGATAATACAGCGTCAGGGTAAAATAAATTCAGAGGCTCACGTGCTTGATGGAAACCAGATAAAGCATGGCACAAAGCAGAGATCTAACACACGATGACCCACCACCAATAACCAGTAAAGTGTAAAAAAAAAAAGAAAACAGTGAGATGACACATCAACCAAGATAACGTACATGATGGGGCAACGTTTCCACCCACAGAGCTGTGTTACCTCAAATGAATTCCCTTTCTTGTGTGTGTGTGTGTGTGTGTGTGTGTGTGTGTCGACATTGTGCAAAGTAGGATGAGGTAATGGCGTGAAAGCATCATGACAAAGTCTGAGCGTGAAGTACAAGTATTTATAGTGACACTAGCATGAACTGCATCAAAGCTCCCAAAGAACCCGTTTGTGTGTGCAAAACAAGCGTTAACATTTTCAGGCGTTTTCCCCTTATCTGCTGCGGCACCAGCACATAAACCTCAGGTAATAAAACAAGCTGCTGTAAGAGCAGTGTGTCCTCGTATAGTAAACCCGTTTAGTATAAAAATAGACCAGGAAACATAAAACCCTTTTTAGAAAAACACACTCACATCCACTGAGATGAAGATGATAATTTGGCCTAATGTGAAAGTATTCAATTAAAAGCAACAGTAAGGCTACAAGAAGATCGTCAAGAGGATGACGAGGCGAGAAGCTCTCAGAGAGAAAGTCATGTTTGACCGCTCGCTTGGCTGTTGTGTTGCACGTCGCCGTGTGGTAATTAGGATTTGTTCCTCTCTGCTCGCCCTCTGTTCACTTGTCTGCGGGCTCAGGCGCTTCAGTCTGCACGTCCACCTCCTCGTCGCTGTCCAGCCCGGCGCGGATGAAGGTACGTCGGATGTTGGAAGGAAGGTCCCCCCGTCTGCAAAAAACACACACACACACGATGGTTCAAACACAGTGAGGCACAAATACAACTTAAAGGAAGAATATGTGATTTTTCACACTTAATAATATAAATCAAGTATCTCCTCTGAAAATAACTGTGAGTCATGACTGTCTACAATGGGTGTAACACCCGAGTCCCACTGTCTGTGATGTTTTCAGAGTCCTATCTTCACTTTGTTTACATCGCTCGGACAGCCGGCTGATTCCTCCCCTCGTGTATAAAAGTTGTTTAATTGAGGGACTAGAGAAAAGAAGAATAACATACTGTACTCACTGCTTAACTGTGTTTCTAGATCACGCTCATTTCAGGTAAATTTACATGCAGTGTGAAGATACGAGCATAATAAAGATCGCTAGCATTAGCATGCTAACACAACAATGCAGCGCAAGTTGTTTTGGTTTCATGCTGGTGCTCAAGGGCGACATCTGCTGGATCAAAAAATCGCATATAAAGCCTTTACGATGCAGCAGGGAAAGCACTACACAGGGGTCTACAGTGTCATCTCTTAATTCCTCAAAATGTCTACATGTTAGATAAATCTGTGAGGAGTGATGAGGTCTGAATTCAAACAATGTTCTGCTGCGGAAACAAACAGTTCAAACCATCACAAACTTGATCTGTGTCACTCCCAGACACTTCAATCTAAGGGAGTTCTGTACCTAAGCTTGCTCTTCAAGGTGCTGACTTCACGGTTCATAATGTCCGTTGACTCTGCAGCATCATCCAGCTCCCTCTGCAGCTTCCTGCGGTAGGCGTTTGCTCGCGTCACCTCCTCCTCGGCCTCCTCGAGCTGGCGCTTCAGCTGGCGCATTCGGCTGTTCGTCCTCTCCGCCTGCAGAGAGAGACGATTCACTTAATGTGGCGAGCACCAACACAGGGAAAATGCCATAAACAATGGAGACAGAACAGCCGTAATCAGGTCAGATGACTCAATGAAGCCTGTTCACACATGCACCTCACAGCGTGAAACTTTCCCTTTCAGAGGGTGGGGGGCAACAAAACGCCAGATAAAGCCAAAAGTCTGACACTATGTTGCAGTGTTTTATTGTTACAGAACCTGCAGAAAAAAGGTGCTTCATGACGTGCAAGTCGATTTTAAGGTTTGTGCGATAAAAGTGTCATCTTTCCTGCCCCGCTCGTGGTGTATTTTCTTAGAAGGGACCCGCTTCACACACCCACTCACCTCGACTTTTAGTGGAGCTTTTATTAAGACACTGGCAGAAAAAAAATCCAACTGAGGTCATGGTGAAAAACATCAAACCTGTGTGTTCTGACATGCATCTCAACCTGAAGGGTTTTGGGTTATTTTCAGGAGTTTTTTCTGCAGGTGAGAAACACCATCAAGTGAACTATTACTCAACTAGACAAACCAATAACCTCTACCTACCAATGTGTCGTACATCTCGAGGACTCAATAAGATACCGTGGAGTCAAATTTTGGAACACGCATATTTATTTACTTGATGATTTTTTTGTCTTTTTTTTGATACAAATTGAGACTCAAATGCGTTGATGTCAGAAAGATTTGTAGTGAATTGTCCTGATTTTGTTGTATTGTCTACATACTGTATGTCCTGTTTTGCTCTATTTTTATGTTTTCAATGTTTGTATGTCATTTTCATTGGGGTAAATTTTATTTGTGATAGTAAATATTGTTACTTTGTTATTTTTACTGTATTTTATTTTAACTTTGTTTAATCTCTTAAGGTGAGGTTTTGAGATAAGCCCTCATGGGTTTCTACCTCACCTGCACATGTGTTTTATTTTTTTATTTTTTTCATTTTCTGTTTGATTCTTCTTTCAAAAAATGTGCAACTAAACTAAACTAAACTCTAAAAGGAGATTTGAGATGGAAGCTTGCCTGGTCTTTGTATTGCTCCGTGTTGCGTCTTTCGTCCTCGACCTGCAGCAGCACCTCTTTCAGCTTCTTCTCCGTCCGCCTGGCGAGTCTGGACGCCTGCTGATGCTCCCTGAGAGACGTGGGAAGAGGAAAAAGTCACTTCACCTGCAGTGTGAAAGCAGCCTGAGACACAGATCAACTACTGAAACAATAAGAACCAAAGGATTTGTATATCTTTCTTTGGCATTGAGATAATCACAGCGCCCCTTTATCAGCTTTCCCCGACTGACCACAGCCGCCGTCAGAGTGTCTGTTTCACTCACTTTGACTCGATGTCCAGCTGTTCTTCCAGGTTAGCGATCTTAGCCTCCAGAATGGTGATGGAGGATTTGTACTTGGACTTGATGGTTCCCTCCAGCTCCTGCAGCTTCAGTTTCAGCTCCTTGTTCTGGCGATCCAGCTGCGAGCGAGCCCCCTCTACCCGCTGGGAAGTGCTGCGCTCCGACGTCAGCTCCATGGTCAACTGCTCGGTCTGACGTTAAGACACACATAGAGGAGAGTCAGCTCATCCTAAGAGGTTTATTTGAACATATTCGATCATTTTAGATGCTTATGGTGGTGAGGTTTCCTCATCTTATTTCACCTGAACATTACCAAGAAGTTTACTTTTAAGAATCCTACATTTTACTACTCCCATAATGAACTCTCATCCTTTATTTCCAGGCTTTACTTTGCAAAGAAAGTCATTGTTTCCAGCTGCCAGGGATCAAGACATTTTGCGTGTGCTTACCTGCAGCGTGTTCCTCTTCAGACGGTCGTTGACCATCTCCGTGTTGAGCTGCTCCTCCTCCAGCTCCTCCTCCAGCGTGCCGATGCGAGCCTCCAGCCTCCTCTTTTCCTCTGCCATCATTGAGCTGGAAACGACAAAAGAGGAAGAGGAGGAGCCGTGGTTAGAATAAAGAGTATGTAGGGTAAGCTCCCATCATGTTGTTCTACAGCTTCTGTGAAACTAAGGTGCAGATTTATTGACTGAAATATTATGTGATGTGATGTGCTTGAGTCTGTCTCCTACTTCTTGGAGACGCTGTTGGTGATCTCTTCCTGGAGCTCGTCTCTCTCCATCTGAACTTGTTTCTTGAGTCTCTCTAAAGTGGCCAGATCCTGAAGGGAACGAGAGGACACAAGTTCATGTTAAGACTTGAGCTGTTTTCACACATGCACTCTGTAAAGTTTCTAGATCGGTGCTTCCCAAAGTGTGGGTCGTGTGGGTACTACAGGTGGGCCACGAAAAGCCCTCCACCAATTTTAAAAATAAAATAAATATCACAATAATGATGATTCACCATGAGTCAACACTTTAAGTGATTAGTGTCATGACTATTTATGGACATATTGTTCAGTAAACTTTTGTGTCTATCTTGCCGTAATATCATGTTGTAGTGTCCAATAATTTACCCTTACTGAAAGTTATAGATGCAGTCATAAACATTTTTATATAGCGGGCCCCGGAGTAATTTTGTATTTCAAAGCGGGCCGCGGCAGTCTTAAGTTTGGGAAAGGCTGACATAGATCATTCGAGGACTGTCTGCCTCCTGAATCCTCCTCAGTTGCTCATTCATAAGTCACTCATGGGGTACATGTTTCCTCAGGGTTGGGGTCTAAGGAGGCAAGACTTGACAAAAAAAAGAAGAGGAAATCCAAGATGGCGGACAAAGTCTGACACTACAGCCCAATCTCGATGTCCACCCTCACACACTGACTGACTTTGATGCGCGTTCCCGTTAAGTCTGTGAGGGCTTATGGTGCATAAGTGGGACAACCCTGTCTGTAAGTGGGCATATCTGCAGACTTAGCGTGAGGGAATTACCCAGACTTCATAGCATTGTGACGTGAAACATCAGATTCTTTTTGATGCCATACTTAATGATCTGCCCTAAAACGCTGTAACCTCCGGCTTTATGTAGGCATCATGAATATTATTCCTCAAACTTGCTCTGTGCTTTATCGTTCTGCTTCCTCATCTAGTTCCAAACTTCAGAGTCATCTTAAACTAGAGTGCTGTACCAGCATGGATGATTTTAAGACCAGGATGAGGACTATGGTTATCTTGTGAGGAACTTTATGCTGCTGTCTCAGCGAGAACTCCTTTGTATTTCAAGGGTAATATTCCTGGTAAAAAAACATGTAATGTTTGCCGTCATACGTCCATGTACTGCACAGCGTCCGTCTCCATGATCTTGAGCTTCTTCTCCGTCTCCTTGGCCCCGTTGACGGCTTCGTCTCTGGACACAAGCAGCACGCTGTATTCTCTCGCCATGTCGTCCAGCTGGGCCTGGACCACACACACACACACACACAATCATCTTAAATATTGCCAGTATGTTGGATATAAATTCTCACTGCGACAATCCTGTTCTGTACCTGGACTTTTTTCAGCTGTTTCAACGCATCATTGCGTCCCTTGTTGGCATCATCGATCTGCTGTCCGAGGTCTGCCAGGTCCAGCTCCAGTTTCTTCTTGGAAGAGAGAGCCAAAGAACGCTGCCTGCTTTCTTCTTCCAGCTCCACCTCCATCTCACGCACCTGAAAAAATAAGTATGAGTGATCTTTAGTCTGTCAAATTAACATTCTGCATTCTGCAGTGGTTCTTAAAAAAACCTGCTATGACATCTGAAGAGTGTTGGTCCTACCTGTTTAAACAGCTGTTTCCTCCTCTCCTCTCCCTGCTCGTCTCTGGCCTGCAGGTCTCGGTCAAACTGGGCCTTCAGGGCCTGCATGTTGACCTCCAGACGCAGCTTGGCGTCCTCTGTGGTCTGCAGCTCATCCTCCAGCTCCTCCACCTGAGTCTTCATCTCCTCCACCTCTTTCTCCAAGACACGCTTTGACTTCTCCAGTTCATGGACCTGTAGGCGGGGAAGGTTTATATCACTACCGTAGACTGTATAAATATGGACATTGTCTCAGTGACGTCACCCATTGGTTACTGAAGAGGAGTTATGAAGCCCAACGACGTAGTGGTGGCCGCCATATTGGAAATTATTTTTTTCTTACTAACTTTCTATGTGTCTAAAAATAGGAAATTATGCTGAACTAAGGCGGGCCTCCTGGCGTTCAACTAAATCACGCCCCCTAATTATGCGAATGTAAGAATAACTCTCAGCCTTCAAATAATCAAAAAGGACGAGTTATTAAAACAGTGTCTACCAATATAAAATTAGTAAATTTGGTTTTGTACCAGGCTCTACATTTTTTTTATTCTGTAGTAAAATGATTTTAATTTGTGACCTAATAGAGCTCAACATTGACCGCCCACCTTCTCAGTCTCTGGATAACTCATTGATTTTTCACAAAAAATCCTTTTATCAAGAGATTGGCGCCTGGAACAAAGACAGCCAGCTACCCCCAATACTCGTGACTATAGTACATTTAATTCGCCGCCAAAACAGAGAAAAAGTTAAAGGTACAGTACATGATTGAGTACATACTTTTCGTCCAGAGTCAAGGAACTACCAATCCCACAATCCATTGCGAATGATATCGTTTCTTGTAGTTTGTGTTGTTGAATAAATAAACTACATTCACTGCGGCATGACAAGGTTATTAGTATATTTCGTGTTAGCTAAGTAACTAGCTAGCCTGCTAGCGAAACTATCCGCTCGCATATGGCGCCATGGGCCGGAAAAACATTGCCATGGTAACAGCAAGCTCAACCAATCCGAGACGTCGCTGTTACACTCCATGATGGTGGGTAGTGTAGTTCTTTGCCCAAGATATCGCGAATAAATCTTGTTTTTCTTAAAATACGGTTGATATCATGTGAACTCGTTTCTCCTACAGGAGCATAAACCATCGTTCTTACACTCGGGTAGCTCGTGGTCAGTCTACTTTAGATGGTTATGACATCATGGGTAATAATCAAATCCGCTATGGAGAAAATTAACAGAATTTTTACTTCCGGGTCCAAACTGTTGAGCTCTATGGGGATTTATGGCCAGCCTCTAGTGGGCATTCAAGAAACTGCAGTTTTCAACACAAAGTGATAATGCTAACATTTAACTCTTTGATAAAAAAATCAAAAAAACGTTTCTGTAGTTTTACTCCAAGCAGAATCAGAATGTGTAATCAGGGATTTCTTACACTCTTGCCGACATCATCCTTGGAGGAAACCAGGTCATTAATCTCAACTTTCAGCATCTTATTGGCTCGTTCCAGATCGTCTTTCTGAATCGTCACGGTTTCCAGGTCGCCGGCCAGCGTCAGTGCTCGTGTCTCCTTCTCCCTGGCATCAGCCTCGGCCTTGTCGCGCTCCTCGGCATACTGAGTGGAAATGGTTTTCTCCTCGGCCAGCATCTAGAGAGGTAGGAGACAAACAGAGAAAAACATTCAACAAAACTTTATGCTGCCATATGAAGGAAAACTTGGTGTGGTTAAATAAACATTGTATTCAAGATTATTCAATAAATAAATGCTTAGATTAAGATTAAAAAAGTAAAAAAAGGTTTCTCTGCATCATTCATTCAGAGATTGTCAGTTTGTTCTCATCATTTTCTCTGTTAAAACTCTGTGCACTCAACACATGGTTGACATGGTACCTGATCAAACTTCTTCTGCTTCCTCTCCAGGTTGGACACGGTCTGCCTCACGTTGTCCTGTTCCACGATCAGGTCATCCAGCTCCTGCTGCAAACGGGTTTTGGTCTTGTACAGCTTGTCGTAGGCCGAGTTCTTCTCATCCAACTGCTGCATGATGCTTTCCATCTCCCGCTGGACTCGCTTGCGGCCCTCCTGTGCCCCCTCCGTGTTTAAGGCCTCCTCCTCCAGCTTCCTCTTCATGTCTGCCAGCTGGAGACACGAAAAGGAAGAAAGAGAAATGTTTTTATCCTGTGCAAATAAGTTATTTTATTTTGTGAACGTAGTGGCGATTACTCCACTTTAAACCAATCACCAGCATGAGACATTTGACCGTTTTAATATACGAGTACTGTTTATATTTACATTTTTATTAGCTTCACGCGGGGACTGGTATGTTGTGTGTAACATGAGCGCCCTCTGCTGGAGCCCCTGCTGACTCAATATGCAATAAGCTGCTCAAATAACTGAAAATGTTGTTTTTCTAGTTAAAAGTGATTTTTATCCTTATTGCATGTTTGACATTAAAGGAGCGGTATGTAACTCTGACACCTAGTGTTTAAAATGGGTACTGTAGTCTAAATTCTAAACATTATAGAGAGCTGTCTCCCCCCGCCCCCCCCTCTCTAGAGACGATGCTCACACAGGTCACCATGTGGTGGACTCTGAAGCTTCAGTGTTTATCCAGCTCTGCATGGTTCTGTAAACCTTTCTGTGTTCTAACCTCTCTCCATTTTTCAAAAGCATCTCCAATATTGATCCTAGTTTGAGCACGTTTCTGCTCGTGGAGCTTATTAGAAACATGCAGAGGCTTTTTAGGTCGGGTACAATCACTTCTATCTGAACCACTTCTCTGGCCCGCTTCCATCGCTGCAACACAGTGGATAGAGTCGGAAACCAGGGAGAGAGAGTGGGGAACGACATGCAGGAAGGAGGCCACAGGCGAGATGCGAAACCGGGCCGCCTGCTTGAGACGACAGCCTCAATGCATGGGGCGCGCGCCCTATCCATTGGGCCACCAGCGCGCCCCTTCTAAATTGTTTGTTAAGTGAAATAATGTGAAACTAAAAAAAAAAAAAAAAAGGGCTTTGCTCTGACCTGGGTCTGCACAGTGACGACCTGCTTCTCCACGTTCTTCTTGCTCTCCTCCTCTTCCTCGAGCAGCTCTTGCAGGCTTTGCTGATCGCCCTCCAGCTGCCTCAGGCGGGTTGAGAGAGACAGCTTCTGACGAGTCTCCTCTTGGAGCAACTCCTGGAATTAAGAACATTTGAGAAATAGAGTCTTTAATCTCTCTGCTCGGTTTTACATTTCATTTGCAATGTTTTATTGTGTGTTGTTTTGTCAGCCTTGATCAGTAGCATCATGTACCTGAACATCATGCAGCTGAGACTCGGCAGCAGAAAGGTCTTTGCTGAATTTGATGTTTTTTCCATCTGCTTCACTCAGGAGGCTGTTAATGTTATCCAACTCCGTCTAGACACCAGATAAAGAGAACATTTATTTAGCGTCTGCATCCATCCACACACTCTTCATTTACACGCCTCTGCCTCCATACTGTACCTGCAGCATGGCCATCTTGTTGGTCACTTCCTGCCTCTGTCGTTCACTCTCTGTCACTTTGACCTGAAGCTCCTGGACCTGGGTTTCAGCCTTCTTGCGGCGGTTCTCTGAATCTCCCTTCCCCTGGGTCAGAGACTTCATCTCGATCTGCAGCTCGTTCCACTCGCTCTCCAGGGCCTGCTTGGCTTTCTCCACCGACGCCTTGTTCTGCATGGGGACAAACACACGCGTTAAGACGTCATCCAGATGTGTTGACATCTTTCTCGTCCGTGTAGAACTCGTAAATCACCCTTTTGGCCTGTTCCAGCTGTTCATTCAGCTCGTCGAAGGTTTGGTTGTGTTTTTGCCTCATGTCGCCCATCTGCTGCTCGTGGCACTTGGCCTCTTCTTCCAGATCCTTCTTCAGCTGGGCTACCTCCGTCTCTCGCTTGCTCCTGGAGTGGCAGAAAAAAATAAAATGTAAAAAAATAAGCAAAAATGTTACTGTCTTCGAGTTTGTGATTCCCAAACGAGGGAAGGGCGTTGAGGCCTGCCAGGTGAAGATGACAAAACATGACCGGCCATATCTCAGTATCAGCTTCACCTGTTTAAAAGTAGAGCTCGATGTGAGGAGTGAGGGGGTGAGGGACTTGAAAACATTTTCTTTTTTTTTGCCCCTAAAATTTTTCAACAGAAAAACCATCAACAACATAACATCAGAATAATTGGCAGACATTTAGACATGTTCAATTTTAGGACATAACCTAAGTAGTGCAGTTCACGAGGGGTCTTTAAATAGCTTCTCATAATTTACATGATAAAATAAAATAAAAGATAAAACAGTGAAAGGGAGGTAAATGACATAAAGTTGTCAAACCACCTAGCACATTATCTATTGATCTGTCAAATATTGTCTTCATTTTTACCATTTTGCATTGATTGAAAACATTTTCATCTACCAAAAGAGCCTGGAAGAAAAAGTTCTAGGAGCCCTCTGGAGTACATCAACACCAACTTGAGTTTGTTGCTTCAGCTTTATGGAGGCGGAGCTACAGAATCCGATACTGTTACCTGAGATCCTGCTGTGCTGCGGTCGAGTCCAGAGTGTCCTCCAGCTCGGTCTTGAGCGCCTCCAGCTCCTCGCCCAGGTCCCTGCGCTGTCTCTCGGCCTTGTTGCGCACCTGCTTCTCCATCTCCAGGTCCTCCTGCAGCTCGCTGATCTGAGCCTCCAGCTCCCTGATCCGCTTCTGGGCCGTGTTCTTGGCTGCAGCCTCTTCCTCGATTCTGGAGGTGAGATGATGAGGACGGATGAAACTTACATGCAAGGTGCTCAGTTTGAAGGTTGTTAGAAACGAGAACATACGGCAGTCAGGTCTCACTGTCCTACATGCTGTCAGACTTCTCAGAAAACTCATTCTTTGAAGCTGGATAATAAAAAAAGATTATTTTGTTTAGCATTTGATAATTCAGTCGTTATTTATTTTATGCTGCTTTAAATATATGTTATAAATACTAAAACATAAACATAAAAGGATGCAGAGGTGTCAATGTGTAGTTTCAAAATGCAAACTAATCTCTGTGTGCAGGACGTAAGACTCAAGTCAGAATATATTAAGAGCTTCTCTAACCTGGCCAGTGCAGCGTGGAGCTCCTCCTCCTTCTTGGCCAGCTGAGCTCGGAGTTCATCGATCTGAGCCTGCAGCTCTTCGATCTGGTCGCCGAGCTCCGAGGAGTCTCCCTCCAGCTTACGTCGGTTCTTCTCCAGCTCCTGACGCATTTTCTCCTCCTTTCTGAGACGATCTGTGAGCGACGACACAAAAACAACACAATTTATTGACCTGTTTAATGTGCGATTATTAGAAGTTAAGGGGAAAAAATATATAAAAAATATATTCATCCTGCTCATGCACATTGTAAATATATGTGCATATATATCTTTGATTGCACAGCTCTGGACAACCCTCTATATCGTTATTGCACGTTTACCACTGTCATCACCCAGCAAGTATTTTTACATTCAGTTGACAAGACTGAATAAACGTTGTATTTCATTTTTTTTAAAACAGTAGGAATGTTAAGTTAAATCATTGATGTATAAATCTCTTGCTATTTTTTATATTCTAAGTGCTTATTTATGTATCTATTCTTATATAACATGCTGCTGTAACACCACAATTTCCCAGTTTGAGATCAATAAAGTAATTCTAATTCTAACACATTTACGCACATTCAAAAAAATGAATACGATCTCATGTTATGTCAATCATGTTTGCACACAGACTCCAAAATTTCCCTCCATCATTTTTTGTGGATTAAAGTGCAAAGACCTTTAATCTGTTGCCCACTTTCATAATCTGCTCCTCTTCTGTGGCTGAAGTTAACATCATAACAAACCCTCCTCCCTGAAGATCAGGCAGCTGAAGTTCAGTATTAATGTGCAAATATAGAAGGCCCAGTTTTTAAAGTGAACTAACCATGCAACAGAAGTCTTAGCCTACGTTTAGAAAACACATTTGTGGAAACATTTAGAGTATACCATGACACAACCGGTTATAACTCTGAAGATCGAATAACTTTAACACCAAAGACTCGCCTTCTAAATCTGTGATCATTGCTTCGTGTTTATTCTTGAGTTTCTGCAGACTTTTGGACTTCTCCTCCTCCTCCGTCAGGTTGGTGGTGAACTCGGAGATCCTCTCCTCCAGCTGCTTCTTCTCCTGCCGTCACAAACAGGACATGAAAGTATCGTCAGAGCAGCTTCAATGAGTTTTCTTTTTGCCTCCTCAGATCATTGTCTGGATTTTGTATTTATTTGTCGACAGGTTGCAGCAGACCTTGTTGAGCTTGTTGTTCTGGTCGTCCAGCACCATCACGTCCTCCTCCACCTTCTTCAGCTTGGCGTCCGTCGTGACCTTCTCCATCTGGAGCTTCTGCCGGGCTTCTTCCTCCTCGTCCAGCTGCTGCTCCAGGTCCTGCACGATCCACAGAAACAACTTTTAAAATATGTGTTCTTTTTACATCCTGTATTCTCTCTCTCCTGTGAGTGTACTGACCGTGATGTTCTGCTGCATCTTCTTCCTCTCCGTGTTCATCTGTGTGACCCTCTCATCCTCCTCCTCCAGGCGGGACTCCAGGTCATGAAGGATCTCCTCCAGCTCCTGCTTCCTGGTGGCCAGACGAGACCTCATCTCCTCGGCCTCGGCGCACAGCTCCGTCTCCGCCTGCAGCTGCTCCTGAAGAGCTAACTTCTCTGCATTTAGCTGAGGGAGGGGGGAGAAGAGTCAGCTCAATAATCTAACTTTGACAATTAACTCTGCGTGGTGAATCTGAATTTTCTGGGGGTATCATTTAAGAAAAACCTGCTGCAGATCAAAAACTAAATCTGTCGACTTTCTCAGATTTAAAATAACTCAGACTTCAATTAAGGCCTGCGTCCAACGGGTAATACTTTTCAGGCAGAAAAGTGCTGGCCGCACACCCGGGTACGCTCGGATGAAGCGCTTTCGCGTCGAGAATAAAAGCGCTTCACATGTGCCTCGTCACCATCTCCTGACGACGGCTGCTAGACGACAAACACTGCTCCGTTTTTTTTACTGTACGTTTAATATTTTAGGTCGTTTTACCCCCCTTCAGCATCAATCGGAGGACGCTAGCCCTCCTAATCTGTCAGGATGATGAGCTGAATAATAATGACGTCCCCGCTATGAGGAGGAGGATGTGGCTACACAACACGGTCCATAGGAAACAAAAAACATGGGGTGTATATGATTGGCCGGTTGAAAAGAGGGGCGGTGACTTCAGCAGAGACCTTCTGACAAGTTAAAAGATTTTCAAGCAGCTGCACAATAAGAAAAGACAGAGGGCTCAGAAAAAGGACGCTGGGGGCGGCGCCTTTTCGCCGAGCCACTACTTACGCTGTCTCCTCATTGGGAACAACTGAATAAAGAAGCTGACACTCAGAATAGGTGGTCAGGAGGGTACAGTCCTCTAAGCGGGCAGCTCAGGTTCAAATCCGACATGTGGCATTTCCTGCATGTCATTCCCTACTCTCTTCTCCCCGATCTAGGTCTCTATCCACCGTCCTGTCTCTACAATAAAGTCTTAAAAATCCCCAAAATAAACCTTAAAAAAAAGAAGCTAATGAACTATTCAGACATGTCTGGACCTTTGTGGAGACTCTTACCTGTTGTTGTTTGGACTCAAAATCTTTGAGCTGCTCTTCAGCCTGAAGCTGTCTCTCCTTCACCTTCTCCAGCTCCTCCTCTTTGGCCTGCAACTCGTCGTCCTGCCGGCTCACCTGCAGCAGAGGCTTCACCTGGAAGAGAGAAAAAAAACCACAAGCAATGAGCGAAACAAAGATCGAAAATGTGATCTAAACACGTGCTGATGTTTGGACACACGGTGAATGGAAAAGGGGATTCTCTGCCGTCGTCGCTCTCTCACCTTGGTGAAAAGTCTCCACCACTGCCAGTTCTTGAGTTTGAGGTATGCAGCACAGTTCCTCTGGATCACTTTCATGGCGGTGAGCTGCTGCTGTCTCTTGGCGAACGCTCTACGGTCATCAAAAAAAACATCATGTTTACCTTTCAGTCAGCTTCTTCACATCATTCACAAACAGAACTCAAGCTACAGTTTGGGAATATGCAAGCTCAACTCAGATTCACAAATCCTGCCGTCTGCTGCCCCCTAGTGGATCACCTTAAGACTTCCAAAAAAAATCAAAGAATCTGGGGCTGCTGGATAGAAGTCTTTGACAATTCCCTTTTGCTTGACCACAATTCAAAAAGTCACAGGGTCAGGTAAGGTGTGACTAAGAGGATAAGAAAAGACGGCTGAGGTGATAAGGGACTCCGGCTGCAGATGTAACAAACCACAATCTCCTCAAAATGGACTACAAACATGGTGTGTTCTCACCGTGTTGTACAATACAGCCAAAAGAACCTCGATAACGGGGACCTCATACTGGCATGTGTGTGAATACTCTCTGTTGTCTTAATTCATATAATTTAATTAAACATTATTATAATATGTGCTGTAAACTGTAAACAGCTGTTACTCCCCCCGCCTTCAAAACTCATTCCAGTGTCACTGCTTCATACTTGCGGGCCAGGTATCCTCTGCACCACGCCTGGAAGCTGATGATGACGTCGGTGATCTTCATGTCTCGCTCCTCCTCCAGGTGAGCCAGGACTCCGGCTCTGAAGAACACTTTGCTCTGACCGATGCGGTACAGGTTCGGGTCCAGCTCCAGAGCTTTGATCTGACACAAAGAAGACAAGACTCAGTGACAAAGTCCAAACAGATCGATATTAATCAGACCAATCGTTAACGTCTGAAAGCAGATTTATCGTCCTCACCATGAGCTCACAGGCTTGTTTCCCGTCCATGAAGCCTTTGGGGATGGCGTTTGGAGTGAGGATTTCATACCTGCCGGACAGACGAGCAGAATTAAATCACACAAGAGGATCGACTCTGAATTTTAAAGAGGATGAATACATATAGACCACTGACCATTAAAGGAGCAGTCTGTAACATATCTACTGAGTGAGATGATAAAGGTATCTTACTATCTGATCATTAAGGAAACATGTTGAAGTGCTGGCTTCTCTGACAACAATGCAGCAGCCAGTATGTCCTCCTTCTAACTTTAGATTCTGCTCCTGAATGCTCTGGATTTGTTTGGACCAGAGAAGGTAGGCGGTTTTAGCTCTCGATAATGTTTAGAATTTAGACTGCAGTACCCGTTTTAAACACTAGGGGCCGGAGTTACATACTGCTCCTTTAATATAGCTGGTTGTGAGGCCCAGGTAAAGTTTATGTGTGGGAAACACTGTATGTGGTAACCATGAGGCCTGATGCACAGCATGTGGTCAAAAGATTGCAGATACTTCTGTAGTTGTTTTTGTTTTTTTTCACCTCTGCCTGAACTCCTGGAAGACGATGCGGTTGGGGAAGCCCTGTCTGCAGATACGAATCCCCTCGAGGACTCCGTTACACCTCAGCTGGTCCAGAACCAGGTGAGGCTCCAGTTTACCCGCCTGAAGAAGAAGAAGAAGAAACACATTTAATCCTGTTTTTTTTTTTTATTATTCAAGCATCTTTAAAGCCATGCATCACTTCCTGTTCAGTACCTTCTTCTCGTGGTTGGGGATGATGCAGCGGACAAAGTTGGGGTTGGTGTTCCTGAGCGTGGTCATGAGGTTGCTCAGCTGTTCCTTGTACAGCTGACCCACGGTGCGGAACATGCCCTTACGGGTTTTGAACGCACCGTGCATGGAATTGGACATTCCCGCCACCTTATCCAGACCGACGATCCGGTCCACTGCGAGGACACAGATCACATTTTATTAAGCATCAAAATAAAAACATGGAGCTGTGATTGACAGGTGAACAGTCCAGGGTGTAACCCCGCCTCTCGCCCAAAGACAGCTGGGATCGGCTCCCAGTTTAGAAAACTGCACACATTTGATTTGACAGAACTTACTGTCTCTCCACAGGTCACCGATGAATTTGTCTCCGGACTGGTTGAGCAAAGTGGCGACACACTCGTTCAGAGGATCCATGTTTTTCATCAGCCACTCGTCGGCTTTGTAGCCCACCTGCACCAGAGGAGAGCCACAGTTACCATAACGCACGGTACATGAAGTATGTTGATCCACAGTTAGTCTGCAGAACAGTCTACTGTATACGACTCCGTCACAGTCAAGAGTCGAATACTCAGCTTGTAACAACAACATATTTATACGACGGATACAAAAACTCTAATCTTAAAGAGGACGTATTCTCCCCCTCCTCCACCTTTTCAAACAGTCCCCTGTGGTCTAAATGAAACATCTGTGCTTTGGTCAAAATATAACATGAATCAAGCACCAGAGGAGGTTTGTGACCCTGTATAAACCAGCTCTCTTAGAACGCTCCGTTTTGGTGTGTGTGTCTCTTTAAATGTAATGACCCCCCCCCCCCCGAGTTTTCCCCGTAGACATCACTCCTCTGTAGAGAGAATAAAAAAGGGCAGACCTGCTCAAAAGTTTTGTTCTAGGCTGGGGATGGAGTCCATGGGTGGAGATACCAGGGGAGGGGATTTTTTTTTTTTAACCAGAATCCCACTGTGACATCACAAGGAGAGCACATTTGAAACAGAGCATTTTTCTCTGTGTTGTAAGACTTATGCAGACCACAAACAAAGGACTGGATGGGTTTATTTCACATTTTGTGAGTCAGTAGACTCTCAGGTTACCCAAACAAATGTTCAACAACACTGTAAACGTGGATTCTTCAGAATATGTCCCCTTTAAGAAAAGTATCTGTCTAACGTCCAGTCACAAAAATCTCCCTAAACTTATTATAAGACACTTTTCATTAAATTTTTAATTATTCCACACATGTCAAAAACCTCAATGATCACAAAAGACGATTGACAATTGTATCCCAAATCATGTTCAGAAAGGAGCAGGGAGAGGAATAAATCTTATTAAGCCCCGCCCATCACTTAAACCTGTTTCCAGCTGCCTTTCATTAAACAATTTTAATAAGACTTTAAACTTTAACTCTGCACTGTAACTTTTAACTCGTTTTATATTTTTACTTTATTTATTTCAATTAATTTCATTTGAATTATTTTAATTTGAACATATTTTTAGATTTCATAATCTCAGTGATTTTTTAAATGTTCTATTTAAATGTTTCTTTTCTTTCCTCTGTCATGATGCTTTTGATGTCTTGTGTGAAGCACTTTGAATTGCTGAATTGTTGTTGAAATGTGCTTTATAAATAAACTTGCCCTGCCTTAAGAACAAACAAGAGATATCTAGATAGTCTGTCCAATAATAATAACTTGCTGCAAACATAATACATACAGGTATGTTATTTAAAAACAAAAAGAACAGCTACCTTTCCAGCGTAGTGGACGATACAGAAATCGACGTCGTCCTTGAGTTTCTTCGGTTTCTGGAACTTGGGGTTTGATCCCTGCTCCTGAGTCACCTTGTCCACAAAGGTCTTGTCCGTGGCTTTGGGGAACCAGCACTCCTCATCCAGCAGAGCCAGGATGCCTGGAGGCCCAGTCTGGTGTGAGAGAAGAGCAAACAAACACCCGTCAGAGAAACCGTGCGGCTGAGCTGTTAATTGTACGACGAACAGAACCATAAGTTGTAGATGTCTTACAGTTTTCTCGATGAGGTCGATGCAGGGCTGCAGGTCGAGGCCGAAGTCGATGAAGCTCCACTCGATGCCCTCCCTCTGGTACTCCTCCTGCTCCAGGATGAACATGGTGTGGTTGAAGAGCTGCTGCAGCTTCTCGTTGGTGTAGTTGATGCACATCTGCTCGAACGAGTTCAGCTGCAGGAGACGAGAGGAAAACATTAACCTGCGACTCAAATGTTCTCGTTTCAACTCACTGCAAGTTTATGTCCGAACACAGCGCTTTGTCGGATCACAGGACTGAGCTGCTCACCTCGAAGATCTCAAATCCAGCGATATCCAGGATGCCGATGAAGGAGGCGCCCTGCCTCTTGGTCTTGTCCAGGGCCTTATTGATCCGCATCACCAGCCAGCGGAACATCCTCTCGTACGAGGCTTTGGCCAGAGCCTCGACCGCAAACTCGGCCTGCTCCTGAGTCTGGGCCTTCTGCACGTAGTCCCTGCCAACCTGAAAAAACACAACATTTAAGAATCAACAACATCTGCACGGATACTTGCTCACTTTGATGTTTTTAGTTCAGGAGGGATTCCATCAACAATCACATGGCGGCTGCTTTCCTTCAATGTCACACTTAGAGGGAAGTCTAAATTCTATAATCATGTTTTCTATTATTTATTTATTTTAAATCTTGGATTTCCTGGTTGATTAAAATCCCAACAACCTTTTTTTTTTAAAATATCTGTGATATGAAAAAAAGACTTGAGCTTGTTTAGTTCTTTTCTAGTCTTCTTGTGTCTTGCCCAAGTACACATCAACATGTTGCTGCAGGTGCTGGGGATCGAACCCCCGTACCTTCCTAAGGAGAGACGACAGACTCTACCACTGAGCCACAGTCGCTCCTGGATTTCAATCGTTCTCAGGATTTCTCTCATTTTTAATCATGTTTGGAAATTCCATTATTTTGCATTTCAGATCCGTTTGTTTTCATGCTTTTATTTTGAAATTTGCTACCGTATTAAGGTAAGGTTTTAACTGTGAAATCTGAATCTAAACTGATGAACAACTTCTCTAAAAACACATGTGTGACCAGGCACAGGTGGCCTAGTGGTTAGTTTGCACACCCCATGTGCAGACGCTGTTGCCCTAGAAGCGGTCGGCCTGGGTTTGAATCCGCCCTGGGTTAGCGACTTAACAATTTGCTAACCCTTCGTCTTGATATCTCGGGTTAACAACGTTTTAGAGAACGAGATGATTTCAGACGTTCAGAGTGTGGCATCTGTGGAAAAATATCCGCCATGTGATTATAGAAAACTGTCAGACAAGTCATCACCTCACAGACAAAAATAGAAGTTTGCATCCTAAACTTGTTTTGCTGTAATTATTATTATTTTTTTAAGAAACGTTCGGGTATGGATCGTCGTGCAGACCTTAATCCGAGGAGACAGGATGGCTCGGGTGAAGTCGGTCACATTGACGTTCAGCAGGTGACACACTTTCTGGGCGGCTGAGGGGTGAAGCGGGAAGGTTAGAGCAGAAACATTATGAGCATGAGAAACGATGATCATGATGATTGTTAAAGGCCTTATATGTGATTTTTTGATCCAGCAGATGTCGCCCTTGAGCACCAGCATGAAACCAAAACAACTCGCGCTGCATTGTTGTGTTAGCATGCTAATGCTAGCGATCTTTATTATGCTCGTATCTTCACACTGCATGTAAATTTACCTGAAATGAGCGTGATCTAGAAACACAGTTAAGCAGTGAGTACAGTATGTTATTCTTCTTTTCTCTAGTCCCTCAATTAAACAACTTTTAGATGCGAGGGGAGGAGTCAGCCGGCCGTCCGGGCGATGTAAACAAACTGAAGATAGGACTCTGAAAACTCTGAAAACATCACAGACAGTGGGACTCGGGTGTTACACCCATTGTAGACAGTCATGACTCACAGAGTTATTTTCAGAGGATATACTTGATTTATATTATATTTAAGTGTGAAAAATCACATATAAAGCCTTTAAAGGTTCTGCGTCTGTGAAGTGTTCGTACCCGTGTCGTCGGGCATGGAGGCCTGGTCAGAGTGACGCTCTTTCTTGAAGGTCATGTTGCCGAGCTGCAGCACCGCCGACACCACCTTCAGCAGACCTGACGAACACAGAGGAGGACATTTACTAAAATAATAATAATAATAATAATAATAATGACACACTTTACATTCAGAGCAAATGTCAAATGACAAGTTACCGATTATTTCCTCCTCGGGGATGCTCATGATGTTAAAGGCGTCCCAGGTCTCCGTGAACAGGTCTTTGTCCTGCTGGCCAGGGATGGTCATGTTCCCGTTGGACAGGAAACGGTACTTGCTGTAATCCTCCAGACACAGCTCGGCTGGACAGAGAGGGAGAGAGAAGCGCGTTAGGAGTTTAACGGACATGGGGCGCTGGTGGTTCAGTGGTTAGTGTGTGCCCCATTGCATGTGTGGAGGATGTAGTCTTCCAAGCGGGCGGCCCAGGTTCAAATCCCGCCTGTGGCTCCTTTCCCACATGTCATTCCCCACCCCCTTCTCCCTTATTTTCCTACTCTATCCACTGTCATATCTCTACAATAAAGGCACAAAAAAGCACAAAAATAAATCTTTAAAAAATAAGTTTAACGGGCGTGTTCAGCGGAGAATAAAACATTTTCATAGTCCTGATTAACTCTGATGTTGTGAATTTTCCTGCTGCACTGAAACTAAACTGACAAAAAGAAGTCTGGTTTAGAGTACTGATGGATTAAATAAGATACCACTTGTGTTATAAATGTCGTCTCTGTGGATTATTTAAAATCTTAAACACTTTTTCATTCCTGCTTTCCGTCTAACAGCTCAGTCAGTTTTTATCCCTGATGTAATAAAAAAAATGTCTCACAGCGCAGCTTGTCCCCGGCGCCGGTCAGCATGTAGTAGAAGATGTGGAAGCTGCGTTCATCTTTGGCTTGACGAATGGCACGAGACTTCTCCAGCAGATCTGGGATCAGTTCAGTCAAGAGCAAACGAGTGCAGAAGCGAAAACGGGGAAATAACACGACACCTTAACAATGTGAAGCAAGAAGAAAAGGCTGAAAAGAGCTGAAATCACCCGGTTGTTTTTGATACTTTGAGGTCAAAACTGAAGGATAATTCACAGCTGATGAGTCTTCATGTTTAAAAGAAGGTTTGGTTCTTTTGAGAAGTGACTCAATATTTTATGAACGCAGCAAATATATCCTTAACCAAATATGTTTGAATCAAATGAGGACAAACAAACTGAAAGCTAACCCCTGAGGTAACCCGGATATCATTTACATCCTCTGGTTTTTTCACCTTCATCTAGTGTTGTAGTACTTGAAGATCTCGAGACCACTTTTTGAAGGTCTCAGAATCTAAAGCATTTTCACTCGGTCTTGTCTCGGTCTCAGACTGGGCAGACTCCAGATTTTAAATCAAGACCACCACTGATCGGCTATTTCTCCATCATCATTACGAAGATTAGAAGGAAAACGCCTCTTTTTAAACAACTAACTTCAATTCGGTCTGAGTGAGTGACACGCCCACTGCGCACAAGAGGATGATTTTTCAGTGATATTTATGGTCTTGGTCGTGACCCATTCTCAATCCCTAAATGTCTAAATGTATGTCGACTGTGGCGTGTGACTCCACAAAGTATTCAGCTTCTTTATTTTTGAAAAAGGATACAAGTTTCAATGTTGGCTCCAACGATGTATCCGGTGACGTCAAAGTTGATCCGGATGAATTTCCCCTACAGAAGAGAAAAACAAATCAACATGTTTAAAAACTTGTAAGATGGTTACTGATATTTTAATCTTGGATTTCCTGGTTGACCCTAACCCTAAAACCCCCAAAACTTTTTTTTCAAATTGTGATAAATTGCTGGATGGTAAATAAGACTTGAGCTTGTTTAGTTCTTTTCCAGTCTTCTTATGTCTTACCCAAGGACACATCGCACATGTGGCTGCAGGTGCTGGGGATCGAACCCCCGACCTTCCAGTTCAGAGACAACAGACTCTACCACTGAGCCACAGCCGGTCCTGGATTTCAATCGTTCTCAGGATTTATCTCGTTCTCAGGATTTATCTCGTTTTTAATCACGTTTGGAAATTCCATTATTTTGCATTTCAGATCAGTTTGTTTTCATGCTTTTATTTTGAAATGTTCTACCATCTTGAGGTAAGGTTACTTGTTTTCCATCACCATGACTACAGGGAGACGCTGCAGAGGTTTACCTAAGGGGTCAAAATAACCCGAGATTCTAAAACTAATGCGTTTGCTTTTGCACCAAGCGTATGCACTCAGTGTTTGATGCTTCAACATGGTTTTTATGATTTTTTATTTATTTATTTTTATTTTTATTTTATTAGGAAAAGCACAGTATGGTTTACATTGCACATAACCTTCATTACTTGACAGACTTCCTTGATCCTCATATAGTTATTTGACCATTGTTTGTCCCCCATTCCGCCGGGACTTGGGAAAGACTGTTTCCAATAACTTTTAATAACCTGACAGTTCCAGAATATGTGGAAGTGGTCGGCTCCGTTAGACCCACAAAGTCTCCAACAAGCATCGCCACCCCCTTGATGTCTTTTCTGAACGGGTGTAACAAAAAATCTCACAACATTTTTCCAGCAGAACTCACGCCACGTGTTCGACCCTGTTGAGATCCACTGTAACCGGGATATCTTTTCCCAACTCTCCACAGAAATCGTCACATTGCCTTCTTTTTCCCACTTCTTCTTTATGTATTCTGTGCTCTCTTGTTTAGATTGTAGGATGCTGTTATATAATCTGGAGATGAATTTATTACAGGATTTGGACTTGAGAAGAGATAGAAATATCTGCAGGAACCCTGATTCCCCCTTTTCAAAAGCCTTCTTCAGGTTTTGGTTAAAGTAATGCCTTACCTGCAAATATCTGTAAAATGTCCCTTCCCAAACCATGTTTATTTTGTAGAGCTTCAAAGCTCAGAAATGCCCCCTTGTGGACAAATGAATAGTAGGTAGTCAAACCTTTTGATGTCCACTGATTAAATCTGCCATCACTTTTATTTGGAGCAAAATCTGAATCGTGAGCACACCACCTAAGAAGTTTAGATGACTCTCCTACTCTGCAAATTTTTACTATTTCCTGCCAGGATTTCAGAAGAATGTCCTGCATGGGATCATCTGAAACCAACAGTTCACCCTGTAATTTGTTATCTGCTAATAGAGCTGGTATTGGCATGTTTTTTACCGTTGTGCCTTCTACATCCTTCCAACCTGCCGTATAGGTTGATGAACATAAACAAACTAAAGGTCTCAGCTGGGCTGAGTAGTAATATTCTTGTAGACAGGGGAGACCCATTCCACCTTTTTCTTTTCTCAATTGAAGGGTCTTATATTTAATCCTGGCCTTTTTCCCCTGCCATATATATCTTAATATTAACCTGTCCCATTCTGAAAACTGTTTATTTTGACTGGTGGTTTTTATGATTTACAGATTGTTGTGTTTTCAGAGGCTTCGAGTCATTCTTACAAATCTTGAGGAGTTGTCGTTCTTGACCGTCTTGGCGTTGCCGAAGGCCTCCAGGATGGGGTTTGCCTGCAGCAGCTGTTTCTCCAGTTCACCCTGACAAGAGGAGACCAAAGTTAAAGATCAAAGTACAGATCAGTCCATCACAACCTGAGAAAGCACTTTAAACTGTAACTCATGCAACGTCTTCATGCAGATCCTTCAGTGACTGAACCCGAGCTATGTGTATTAACCTGCTCATCTTATTAAAAGAAAGCTGTGTGTGTTTACAACCTCAGGGTATGTTATTATTGCCCAATCACCCACACCCACACTGAACCCTGCACATTCCAGCACACACATCCCCGCAGCACAGCAAGTCCACTCAAGTCCAACAAGAACCCTGTGAAAGCGTCTGTGAAGACACAGACAAGAGAACACAAGAAGCACACAGGCCTGTTAACCAAAAAAAAAAAAAAAACCAGGAGTGCTGCGACACCCCGAACAAGCTGCATAACAATGACAAAATCCAGACCGGCCAGTTCAGAGAACTTGATAGCTACTGGGTGGAGTGGGATACTTTCACTTAGCTTGAAAAACACATTAAAAGAAACCAAAACCAGCAAGATTTATTTCTGGGTTTTTTTTTAATGACAAATCTCAGATAAGGTTTCTGCTCAGCTGTTCTTCCATTTTGCTTTTTTAAAAGATAAATAACTCTGCCCCTAGTGGTTAAAATGGGTTTTGCAGTCCAAATTCTAAAAATCATAGAGAGCTGTCTCCCCCCCCCACCTCCTCTCTAGAGTCCATGCTCACTCAGGTCACCATGTGGTGGACTCTGAAGCTTCAGTGTTTATCCAGCTCTGCATGGGTCTGTAAACCTTTCTGTGTTCTAACCTCTCTCCATTTTTCAAAAAGCATCTCCAATATTGATCCTAGTTTGAGCACGTTTCTGCTCGTGGAGCTTATTAGAAACATGCAGAGGCTTTTTAGGTCGGGTACAATCACTTCTATCTGAACCACTTCTCTTGCCCGCTTCCATCACTGCAACACCTGTTGACCTGATAACTGCTCTCATATCTGGCAAACCGAGGGGCGTCCAAAACGAAACAAATCCAGAGCATTCAGGAGCAGAATCTAAAGTTAGAAGGAGGACATACTGGCTGCTGCATTGTTGTCAGAGAAGCCAGCACTTCAACATAGCATGTTTCCTTAATGTCTGATCAGATAGTAAGCTCACTTTATCATCTCACTCTCTAGATATCTTACTGATTGGACCTTTAAGTAATTTGTATGAATTCACTTTTGAAAGAAACAGAGAAATTTAAGACATGCATGCTTTAGCTGGTTAGTAGAGCGTTGCATAGAGACACTTAGTGAACAGCATGCAAACGGAGAGATGAACTCACATGTGATAACACTGCACTGCCCTGGAGGAGTGAGAGAGGAGAGAGTTCAACACATTTAATACCAACTCACGAACACACAAGTTACAGATCTGCAGAGGAAACCTGAAGGAGTCATTTATCAAACATTTCACACAAACACAGAGAGGTGAGGCCGGCACGTCCAGACCTGAAAATGTTGAGTACATCATAGAAGTGGACTGATGTGGAAAAAGCAAAGAATATGAGGAAACTACATGCGTCCATCGTGGCTCTTCAGACGACCCTTCAGATAGAGAATCAGTCAGACGAACGATAAAGAGAAGAATCTACTGACCTGATCTTTCTTGGATTTAAAAGACGAGGCGATGTGGGCGAGGTACTGAATAACTTTCTTGGTGTTTTCCGTTTTTCCTGCACCTGATTCCCCGCTGTTCAAAAAAAAAAAAAAAGACAGTAAAACAGATTAAATCAGAAGTTGTTTCAATCAGAGGTTTCAATATGAGGGTCATCATAACATCGACTGTAGAGGCAAGCTAACAACAGTAAAGCCACCGGAGGCTGTGGGTTCAATCCCGGCCTAAGTCTTAGTCTAAATGTCTTGGTCTTGTCTCAGTCTCGGAGCACTCTGGTCTCAGGTATATGTCTTGGTCTTTGCTACAAGGGTTCCCCGTCTCAGGGCTTTTAAAGCGACACATTCAACAACAAGCAGGATGAGAACTTTTCTTATAACCTGAACCTCAATTCACGAGACAAATCTTCAAACTGCTCACAAACCTTCTCACACCAAAAGTCATTCTGCTTTTTTTCAGATCATTACTGCAAACTAAATCTAGATTTACAAAAAAAAAGCTTGAACCAAAATTCTGTGCAAAATACAAACAAACTTGGGCAGAAATCATTGAAAAGTCATCCAAACTTAATAATTGTGAATGCATTAAAAAAACAGAACAGAGTGACCTACGTGCAGAGGATGGACTGGTCCTCCCGGTCTGTGCAGAAGGAAAGATTCAAAGTTAACAAACAGAAATAATGAGCATCAAATGAAGAGCATGTGATGGTTAAAGTCTGCAGATTATTTGGAGTAAAAACTGAGTCAGGGGGAAACAATTTGTTCATTTATTAGTTTGAAAATTTAGATTAAATATCTTTTGGTTTGAAGACGAGAGTTGGAATTTAAAGAAGTCTTTAAGACGACTTTTGGAGAGTATGATAGACGCTGGTACCCTGCATCATGCTCCTGTAGGCCGTGTCTGTGATGGCGTAGATGTGAGGAGGCATCTCGTGTCTCTTCTTGCCCTTGTACATGTTCACGATCTCCTCGCTGTAGATGGGCAGATACTTGTACGGGTTGACCACCACGCAGAAGAGACCGGAGTACGTCTGAGTGAGAGACAGGCAGAGGGACAGTCAGAGAAACAGTTAATGGAAAAAAGGAGGAGGAGTCTAAGATGATGATGTCATGATATGAACCCACATAGATGAGTCCGGAGTAGTATCTCTCCTTCAGGTTGTGCAGCACCGACGCCTCGTTCAGGCAGGTCAGCTCCGCCATGTCCTCCACCTTGTTGAACTTGGGCGGGTTCATCTTCTGAATGTCGTCCTTGTTCACCTTCACCTGAGATTAACAGAAGTAACATTTGATTCATTCAGATACTCATGAACCAACACATCAAATAAGAAATCCAACATGCTAAGGCTGTTTTCACACATGCACTAATCATTCTACAAAAAAATGATTTGGGGCGGGAAGTGACTCAGTCTGTAGGGACTTAGGATAGGAACTGGTTCAAGTCCAGATTCGAGGCAATTCTTGTTACTGGTCTGGTAGCGAGAGAGGGGCCAGTTCACTTCCTGGGCACTGCTGAGGGTGAACTTCTTGGGCGCTCTCACATCTTTCCATCAGTGCATTTCCACAGGATCATTTTCAGCCAATGTGTGTGAAGTATGATCAATAACAACCTTCACAACAGGGTCCTAAGTCTCTGACTAGACTCTTCTCCTCTGTCGCCCCCCGGTGGTGGGATGAACTTCCAAACTCCATGTGATCTGCAGAGTCCCTCTGCACCTTTAAGAAAAAGCTAAAGACCCAGCTCTTTCATGAATACCTACTAACTTAATGATGATGGTCTCCATATTATTGATGATGATGATGGTAATGACGATGGTTTTTGTTTGATAACGACGACTTATAAGATGGTTTCTATACTGATTAGAGCTCTCAAGAACTGCCCTCAATGTTGTGCTTTGCCTCTGGTCACTTCCTGTCAGCACCTGTGTGTCCAATCAGACTCAAAGCTGATCGTTTGCTCTTACTGACATTGTTCCCTTTTTTCTAAATCCTTGCTTGTGTTGTTCTTACTCTCTGATGTACGTCGCTTTGGACGACGCTAAGTTCTGCTAAGTGAATTGTAGAATTGTAGAGTGTAAAAGTAATTTCCCCTTGTGGGATTAATAGGATATTATAAATATATATATATATATATATATATTCTTTTTGAAACCTGTGCCTCACACTGTGTAGTTTCCTAGTCAGACGTGAGCTTGGGGGGGGGGGGGGGGGGTCTCGAGAAGCAAGACATGGTGTACAGGATGCTGCAGGAATACCCTGAAGATTCAAGGACGTTTTCAGGATTTCTGTGCACACCATAACAAACGATTGTTTTACCTTCCTGCTCGAGTCGGTGAGCTCCACGATGCACTCGTCTCCAAGCTCCTCTTTGACGGAGCCGACCTCAAAGCCCAGCTTCTCGGAGGGGATCCACACCAGCTTCTTGGTGGACCAGTCGGCATGGTCCAGAGCATTGCTGGAACCGCCACGGTCACCGTACAGGAACTTATCTGCGTCCGTCATGTTAGCTTTAGGACAGAGAGAGAGAGAGAGAGGAAGAGCATTTAAAACAAACATGAAGCCGTTAAGGGAAGTTGTCGTTTTTAAAAGGTTGCTAGCATGTTTAAATATTTGAGCTCAGTGAGGATCTGGCCTCAGACGCCAACTGAAGTTACCAGAAAAACTCTCTCACATTGTCGGGCTACTACATAAAAATAGATTAGTCCAAACAAACAATTCTAACATCAAAATTGAATTTAAGTCTGGGAGGAAAGGAGGAAAAGATTATTCTCTTATTTCTGATATACTGTGACATCTCCACAGGCTGTATGAAACATGGACGTATCCCAGTGACATCACCCACTGGTTACCAGAGGCATTTTGAAGCCCGACAGTGGTGGTGGCCATATTAGAAATGCAGCTTTTAGCTTATTTTCGATCAGCCTAGTAAGATTCAACGAGGTGGAGTTAGACCTTAAGCTGCCTGCTACAACCCGCCCACCTGTCAGTCAACTAAACCACGCCCCTAATTATGCACATTTGTTAATAATCCTTCTGCTTTATTAAATCAAAACAGATGAGTTATAAAAAACATTTTAACCCCAGTACAGTGAAGTTATATTTCATAAAGCTATCAAGACAAAAAACTTTTGTACCAGGCTGTAAACATGTTTAATTCTCCTATAAGATTTAAATATGGCACATAATGGGGTTTCCTTGGGTTTTGGAGCCAGCCTCTAGTGGACACTTGAGGAACTGCTGGCTTCATTTTTAACACCCAGAGGTTGCCACTTTTTTATTTTGCAGTAATTTGTTGCTAAGTTCTTACAAGCGTGGCCTTGAAGCAGAGCGGGATTTTCTGGCACAACTTCACCAGCTAACAAGGAGCATGACGAGTGAACGGCTCCAAGAGGTGAAAAAGCTCCAGCAGCACTTTGTAGCATGAAGTTCAATTTATTAACAAATTAGACCGACGCGTTTCGGGTTGTGGCCTTCATCGGGGTCTTGGCCCACGGCAATCCACAAGCCGAAACGCGTCAGTCTAATTTGTTCGGTCTGAAGTGTTGCTGAAACATTTTGACCTCTAAAAGCGTGACCTCAACATCAAGCTGCCTTAAGTCTCAATGCCCCAAAAGCTTCATGATACCTTTAAAAGTCATCAGAACTCTGATCTTTGTTCATCTCTGGACAAAATCAATCAACCAAGGACGCAGCAACAAAATCAATTCACCAGCCCGTTAAAGATCATCGATTAACCTGTTTCAACTCTTTCTGTAAATATCTGGATTCTTGTTATCAACTTTAAATCAGAAAATCAGCTGTATGCTACATCCATCCTCTCTCTAATTATCCCGACCCGTCATTCTCCGAGGGGAGGCGTTTATTCAAATCTTTGTTTCTTTGCAGCTCTGGTGTTTTGTTGAGCAGATAATCATGACCCATGATTCACTGTACAACACAGGAAGTTAAGTACAGTTAGCATACAACTCATAGCGTCACTTGTGTGTGATGAATCTTTTCTCATGAATGTTGAACTGTGTGTGTGTGTGTGTGTGTGTGTGTGTGTGTGTGTGTGTGTCACTCTTCAAAGAGATGAGATGAAGTTCACAGTCAGGAGGTAACATGAGCAGCAGCACAAGTTCAGGCACATTAGCACCTCAGCAGCTGTTCCCTGCATTATTACCGACATGAATCCTCCTTTCTCTTCGACCTTGTAAGGTCGTCAGAATGTTTGACTCTTCAGTACCACTTTGTTAAAAACCGTACAGCGACAATACAGATATCTTCTATGTATCATATGCTCAGCCCTGTCTGATCAAAGGAAAGTCCCGTCTTGTCAAACCTGTTTAATGTTAATCCTTTTTGTGTATTCATGACCCGAGGCTCCACACAGTCACACACAAACTATTAGCCACTCTCACTCTCCACATCTCCTCTACCTGTCCCGGATTTAATTCCCGATCCGACCCACATTCCTCCCTCACCACCTCATTACCAGGAATTCCACAAATTCCTTTCTCCCACTCCTCCTCGTTATCCGCAGCCCCTCTCGGTACAAACGCAATGTCCGCTACAGGTAATAGATGTGCAGGTATTACACATGATGCCTCTGCTGGAGGACAGCGAGAAGCTGCGTGCGTTTAAAGGCCTGCGGGGGGGGGGGGGGGGGGGGGTGTTAAAGTTGTGTGGATGCTCCGCAGCAGCCAGAGAGGAAGGAAGGAATGTCAGGAGCAAGTCCGGGCAGAGAGAGAAAGAAATGTCATTATTCCCCGACCACACCCTGAAGAAAGACTCCCCTGCACCGCCTGGTTAAAAAAGGTGAAAATATCCTGCAGCTTCTTCACCTTCATTCTGCTTTCACCAGCGCCATGTTTTAACCTTTTTTTAAATGTAGAATATAATTCCTCTTAAGATGCATCAGTTACATTTGAAGAGGCATTTCTACATGTCGTCATGTTTGATCAATGACATGTATAAGAAGAGTGAAAAAGAAAACATGTGACAAACACGTTAAACAAACTTATAGGATGTAATATTTAAGAAGACATGTCATGCAAGAGGCTGCAAGGAGGTGCAGAGGTTCCTGGTTTGAATCCCCGTCTGACAGGAGCCTCTCTGTGTGGAGTCTGCATGTTCTCCCCGTGCATGTGTGGGTTCTCTCTGGCTTCCTCCCACAGTCCAAACACATGCTCCTTAGGTTAACTGCTGACTCTAAATTGTCTGTAGGTGTGAATGCGAGTGTGTCTGGTTATCTTTCTCTATATGTCAGCTCTTTGATTGACAGGTGAACAGTCCAGGGTGTGACCCCGCCTCTCGCCCAATGACGGCTGGGATCGACTCCAGCCGCCACCAACCCCAAACAAGCGGTAAATGGATGGATGGATGTCGTTAGCTTCTACAACTAATAATAATCAATGGGAGCTGTTCTATCAAAAGTAAAGTGATGGATTCTACTGGTCATTTTTTTGTATTTTAGGAGCATTCAAACAAAGCGCTGCGTTTCTGTGAGCCATTCTTCAAGGACTTAAGACAAGTTTGAGTCATTAAATATCAGGCGTGCATGATGTGAGAAAAAATATGTCATGTTCAATAACATCGTTTGGTATTGTCATGACAACAAGAAGTGCGATCAGTAGACTAAAGCCCTAATTCAAGGTATTTTCAGACTGTTTTTTTTTTGTTGCAAAAGTTGCTGTAACGAAGTTCAGTCGTCATCACGTCTTTGAACGTTCACATTGATTCTGCTACCGCAACAAGAATTCACAGACTGGAAAACTATATAACAACTTCTCCAGCTTCAGATTTATTCAACACACACACAGCGAGCGACAGAGATTAGAGCAACAACAACTGCGTTAAGGCAGCTACAGCAACATCGATAACTCTCAGAACTCCTCAAAACATGTGTGTGAAGTTTCTTGTTCTAAATCCACTCTGATCCTGTATTTGATCATGTCTATAAACCCCTCTATTTCAGCCCTGCTCAGAACAGGCTGTTTCTGTGTCTGTACCTTTAAATATGTAAATGAGCTGTGTCTGACCACGCCCCCTCTCTGGAAGGGCTCGGGTGTACTCGGTGCTTTCTCGCTCCATGTCCTATTGTTTACGGTGAGAAGGCAGACTCAGAGGGCAGAACAAACACCTAGCTGTGGGAGTGTCACCCACCTGGGGGAGGGGCTACTGCCCTTTGTGATGTCATAAAGGGAAAACCTCCAAATGGCAGATATTGCTGCCATTTGAGAAAGAAAAAATTTGAGAAATGAGAAAATACAAGTGAAGGCCGCCCAGTGCAGAGATTTCTCTTCACTACAAAAAGCAGGATTCTGACATAACGCAAAACCAGTTGCACAAATGTCAAGTCTGCTTCACTTCTGGATCCCAAACTCAAAGAGTGTTTTTGTTTTTTAGGCTCAGAGCAGCTCGTCGGCCCAGCTGGAGGACAGATGATAGGTTTGTCTGGAGCAGGGAAGGCAGCGCGTGTTTGTGTGTGTGTGTTTACAGAGCGAGGGATAGAGGGATTAGTGCACAAGGTGTCATCTGTGTCCCTCTTAAGTTCATTATGTGCTCAGACTCTTGAAGCTCAGTGAGGGGGAGGAAGAGGAACAAGAGCTGCACGTCTTCTGCTTTCAGAAACAACGCAGCTCTCCCAGAGTTCAGAGACGTTTACAGGCATCGGAATGATCTACAGATTCACCCACCACGCAGAGGAGTGACTGCATCACTTAAACTTTAGAGAACATGACACACTTGTGACATTCACATGTGTGCAGCCTCGATGCTGGTCCTCGGGCTAACTTCCTCAGGAAGTTGCACAAACTCAAAGTCCGCACATTTTGACACTTTGTGGTTCAAAGTGATGAGAAGATACTGCAGGCCTTCATCGGCACGCCCTCAGTCACTTAGGAGCAGACACATCCAAAACTTCTGAAGAATATAGTCTGAATTTTTCTGACTTCAAGCAGCATGTGAGGACGAGTTTAAACCTCGGAGCCCCACAGCTTTAGATTTGCTGCAGATAGCCTCCTATTGTCTGTTTAATCGCTCTTTTCCTGCATGCTGCATCTCCTGTCCTTGGCTGCCTGTCAATCCCACCCTTTATCCTCGGCTCTTACCTAACACACACACACACACACAGAGCACAATCCGGGCCACATGCGAGCCTGACGGGATGAACAGAGGGGTGGTACTGAGTAGTTTTGGTCAAAGTGTTTTTTGGGGTTAAACAGCTGATCTGTGAGCTTGTGAAGACGAGGAGCGGGCAGGGAAGGTGTCAGGTGTTTGTTTTTCATTTCTCGCACTAGTGTTGTAGTCGAGACCGCTTTAACAGAGACCGAGACAAGACCAAGACCAGAGTGCTGCAAGAGCGAGACAAGACCAAGACCAAGGCACAGCGGGCGTGTCACTCACTTAGACCGTAAAACCGGGAAGGATGCGGAGACAAGACCGTGACCTTTCAAAAGTGGTCTTGAGACCGAGACTGATTACGGGTACGGTACAACACTACCTTGTACACCCTAACCTTAAATGGAACAGAGATGTGTTCTTGCGGTGACAGATTTTCAATCCTCGATACGATTCTGGTAAAAACCTAACAGGACTCGATAACTTGTTTCATTACCATGGCAACAAAACTCCTATGTTGTGATCAACTACAACACGGAGGAGTTGGATCACACGGGGCATGTAACCACTAAAAGCACCCATCAAGTGAGTTCTTGTTTTTAATAAACAAGAAGAGCGGGCAAACTTCTGCACACTGATGAAACTGCAGAAAAACTTTGGCAACACAGTTTGTGCAATAAAGACGACACTCTCTCTTTCTCTCTCTCAGGGCAGACTGTTTTCAAAATACAACCAAAGATCTGAAGTTTGTTTCTGTGTGTGCATGTAAAGCACTTTGTATAGAAAAGAATCAGCCATTCTGATAACCTTAGTCGGCTCTGCTTAACTTCAACGATGAGCCAAAACAGAGGAGCAATAGATTTTAATCTGCAAATTTCTGAAGTCATGAGCAGAAAAAAAAGCAGAAACGTTTTTTTTGTTTTTTTTTTAAAGTTGTGTGAAAGCCGCATCCTCTTTTTGAGACTGCTGCATGAATATTCTGTATCCTGAGGGTGGGTGGGCACACACACACGCACACACACGCACGCACACACACGCACGCAGGGTGTGTGCAGCAAAATGTATCATGACATGCAAACCTCCTGACAGACAAAAACTACAAAGCAGGATCAATTATCAATGATGAACTCGTCAGGAGGGGGGGGGGGGGTCCTGACTCACTCATTATCTCCGGATGCGACCCCTCCTCACATTAATGCATGCCTTTAATCAACCTGTGGTTAAACTGGTTGATGCTCGTACTGGTTACACTGGTGGTGGTTGTTTGCTTTGCTAGCATGATAAAGAGAAGTGAGAGAGAGAGAGGCTTGTTGACATGCTAATCCCGCAGTATCGACACAGACAGGTTAAAGAAATTTAGGATAAAACTTTAAAACATTATATTTTACACACACACTGCAGTTTGTAATGAGCATGCGCAGGTTTTAAAAGTCTCCTTTTATCTCCTGAAGAGAACACCTGGTGAAGCCGGCGGCATTTCTTTCATCTTTCTCTCAAACTCTTTACCTTTAACCGTCTTTTTCTAGGAAGTTTCCCACCCTCAAAATAACTCAAATATGTCGATTTAAAAGCTTAAAAACATATAAAGGAAAAAGAAAAAGAAAGGTAACACACCTGGTGTTCAGCAGCAGGCACTGTAGGTGAGTCCGGTCCGTGTCGCCTCGGTTCTGAGCAGGTTTGAGGGTGTGAACGCAGCCGGCTCTGAGTGTCTCTTGTCGGGGTGAAGCTGCTCCGTCATGCGGTCCAGCTGCAGCTCAGTGCGGGGCTCGGAGAGGAGGATAGACGCTCTGCACCTTTAATCCGCCCTGTTTTAGTTTTCGCAGGTAAAGTTGAACGCCCCGCCCCCTCACCCTCACCCTCTCTCTCTCTCTCTCTCTCTCTCTGTAAAACCCGCTGAGCGTGCTGCGTTCAAGAACACCACGTAAAACATTGCTTCTCAATCAGAAAGTAGCCTTGAATTAAAAAAGTTCTCACCGTGTTCATTTTTTCCTCATTTATTATTGAGAGCAAGTTTTACAAACATGTTCACTGTCTGATAACATGTTATTATTATAACATTTTGATATACATAAATGGCTAAACATAGTCACAGGAAGAAAAAAATCCCACTTCCCCTTTTTTTTACTTAACCTTTATTTATCCAGGTTAGTCAGAAATCTCTTTTACAAGTGAGACCTGGCCGAGTATATCAGCAACACACAGTTGCAACCTACGGTGTTCAAAAATGAAGCCGATGAGGAAGTGTAAAATCCTGCAGTTCCTCGAGTGTCCACTAGAGGCTGGCTGCAGAAACACAGGAAGTCACATACACACCCATTCTAAAAAAGTCTGTTTTTACAGCAGAGATTAACATGTTTACAGTCTGGTTCAAAAAAAAGCTGATTAGCTCATGTCTCGATCAGCACACACTGTACGGGGGGTGAATGTTTTGATGACTCATCAGTTTTGAGTTGATGAAGGATAAGAGTTATCTGTAGTTAGGAGGTTAGCTGACCTGATTGACCTGGGGCAAAGTGTAACG
>NC_083613.1:33143655-33171155 GCF_963584025.1 Labrus mixtus | reverse complement strand
TAATCTTTTTTGGCAGTGTAAATACATATCACGGTTCTGGTCCTGTATAGCAAAAGAGCTTAGTGCCATTTTCAAAACTAAAGTAACCAAGGATCCCGGCCTCTTCCTACTTGGCTTGCCATCTAAGTTTGTGTCACTCCCCTCTCTTCAATTTAAATTGCTGGATAAACTGTTACTTTTGGCAAGAAAATGTATATTGTTGAGGTGGATCAAGGACAAACCTCCCACTGTTACTATGTGGTACAAAGAGATTTTTTCTGTACTTCCACACGAAAGGATTAGCGCAGTGCTGAAGGGCAATGGACAGTTATTCTCGATCACTTGGCAACCACTCATGGATTACCTCCCCGCGGAGAGTCTAGATCTATTGTCAAAAGGATTCTCTTACCTGAATTGGAAGCCCTCTGGACTGAATATGGGCACTGGACATTCCCATTCAGGCTGAGGCGGGATTTATATTTAATGGACTCTGGCAGGTTAATAAAACCTTGAAGTGAGCAAGATGAGGAAATGGGGTATTTTATGTCCTACTTTATTTGCCTTTTCTGGTTTTAGTTTTATTGTCTGTTTTGGTTTGTTTTTTGTAGTGGTTGATTTTAGTCCTTTTGGTCATGTCTTTGTACATGTCTTCTAACTGAAAATTTAAATAAAATTGTTATTGAAAAAAAAAAGGTGTTAGGGTTAAAATGAAAGTGTGTGTGTGTGTGTGTGTGTGTGTGTGTGTGTGTGTGTGTGTGTGTCTGTGTGTCTGTCTGCCGGGGTTAAAACTGAAATGATCACATGACAGATATTTGAGCAGAAAAACAGCTTTATTAAAATAAATGTGGCGTTTATAAAAAGGAAACAGTACCATCATCAAGACATGACATCATCATGAAAACAAAGTAGAAAAATAAGTTGAATTATGTTCTAAACTTAGAGGCTGCACACTGCACTGGCTCTAACATTAGAGCTCTCTAACATTCACACAGAGCTCTCTAACATTAGAGCTCTCTAACATTAGAGCTCTCTAACATTCACACAAAGCTCCCTAACATTCACACAAAGCTCCTTAACATTCACACTGAGCTCTCTAACATTAGAGCTCTCTAACATTCACACTGAGCTCTCTAACATTAGAGCTCTCTAACATTCACACAGAGCTCTCTAACATTCACACAGAGCTCCCTAACATTCACACAGAGCTCTCTAACATTCACACTGAGCTCTCTAACATTCACACTGAGCTCTCCAACATTCACACTGAGCTCTCTAACATTAGAGCTCTCTAACATTCACACAGAGCTCTCTAACATTCACACTGAGCTCTCTAACATTCACACAGAGCTCCCTAACATTCACACTGAGCTCTCCAACATTCACACAAAGCTACCTAACATTAGAGCTCTCTAACATTCACACAAAGCTACCTAACATTAGAGCTCTCTAACATTCACACAGAGCTCTCTAACATTCACACAAAGCTCCCTAACATTCACACAAAGCTCCTTAACATTCACACTGAGCTCTCTAACATTAGAGCTCTCTAACATTCACACAGAGCTCTCTAACATTAGAGCTCTCTAACATTCACACAGAGCTCTCTAACATTCACACAGAGCTCTCTAACATTCACACAGAGCTCCCTAACATTCACACTGAGCTCTCTAACATTCACACTGAGCTCTCTAACATTAGAGCTCTCTAACATTCACACAGAGCTCCCTAACATTCACACTGAGCTCTCTAACATTCACACTGAGCTCTCTAACATTAGAGCTCTCTAACATTCACACAGAGCTCTCTAACATTCACACAGAGCTCTCTAACATTCACACTGAGCTCTAGCATTCACACTGAGCTCCCTAACATTCACACTGAGCTCTCCAACATTCACACAAAGCTACCTAACATTAGAGCTCTCTAACATTCACACAAAGCTACCTAACATTAGAGCTCTCTAACATTCACACAAAGCTCCCTAACATTCACACAAAGCTCCTTAACATTCACACTGAGCTCTCTAACATTAGAGCTCTCTAACATTCACACAGAGCTCTCTAACATTAGAGCTCTCTAACATTCACACTGAGCTCTCTAACATTAGAGCTCTCTAACATTCACACAGAGCTCTCTAACATTCACACAGAGCTCCCTAACATTCACACTGAGCTCTCTAACATTCACACTGAGCTCTCTAACATTCACACTGAGCTCTCTAACATTAGAGCTCTCTAACATTCACACTGAGCTCTCTAACATTAGAGCTCTCTAACATTCACACAGAGCTCTCTAACATTCACACAGAGCTCTCTAACATTCACACAGAGCTCTCTAACATTCACACTGAGCTCTCTAACATTCACACAGCGCTCCCTAACATTCACACTGAGCTCTCCAACATTGGTGGAGAGAAGAGCTTCAGATTTGGGACTCTCCTGTGTGCTGCCCACTGCCAGAAGCCTACAAGAAGAAGAAGACAGGTATTAGACAGAGTGCTGTATGGTAGAGTTTGAAGGGCTCTACTGACTTTCTAATAGAATCACAGTCACACTAAATCATGTTCTTTCAGAGTAAACTGTTAAAGGACACTCAGACAATGATGAGTATTTTCTTTGTTCTGGTCTCAGACCCTGCAGGAGGTTTTCAGACTGGAACCTCCACACGAGTCTTAAACATATGAAAATTATTGAAATAGAAGATCAATTCAACATCATTCAAGTCTCCATGAAACCGGACTGAGAGAGTCTCTAATGGCTGTTTCTAACTGAAACAGGAGAGAGACAATCACAAGAGAGAATGTTGAGAATGTTCCACAAAGCTTTTTTAAAAAAAAAAAAAACAAGTATTCGCTGCTGATTGCAGGACGAGTCATCCAACATTTGAAGAGGAAAACTGGAAGATGAAGTTCTATGTAGAAATACTCAGAAGAAGATTTCCTTCAATATATTTGTCAGATCAAAAAATGTTGAACGCTGGACTCCTTCTGCACTTTCTTTATATTTCATTATAATTATTATTCTGTGTTTTAGAATCTGCTCTTCCTCACTCTATTTAACAGGTCTGTGTTTTTAACTGTCCAGCGTCCTCTCTCTCTCTCTCATGCATCCTGTTCTCCTTTTATTGATGTTTCTGTCTCGCTCTGATTGGACCAGAACAGCGTTTCTCTCCCTTGTATGCTCAGAGTTTTTTCATGGAGGTGACAATAAAATAAATCTTGGATTAAAACGAGGAACATGTTTCATTTCATGGAGACTTAAAAATAAGTAATGGAGTAAACATAACTCACTTAAACTAACTGATGCATTCACATCAACCTCCACTAATAATTGGATCATTATTAAAGCTGAGAGTCAGGTGACTTTCTGCTCACCTGTGACTGACTACTGGACAGATTTGTACTGCTGAAGTCTGAGTATCTCTTCTTCTGTGATATGCAGATACAGGACAGGAAATGGGCGTACTCCTCTCTCACCTGCAGAGGGCAGCAAACATCAAGAAGAAATATTTTGTAATGCAATCCACTGTGATGACTCAGGAACACACACCTGTTTCTATCTTACCTGTTTAGACAGCAGACAATGCATGATGAAGACCAGCGCCCCCTGCAGGCTGTTCAGGATAGTGAAGAGATAAGCTACCACTATGGGGCCCTCTTCAAACAGGAAGGCCCCGAAAACCCACATCAGACCGAGTATGCACATCTGGGCGATCGCGGTCATTGTGAACGCTCTGCAGAGAGAAAGGGAGGATGGGGGGGAGGGGGGGGAAGGGGGGGGGGGGGTAGTGGTCAGAGAAAGGGCAACAGATAGAGAATGAAAGGAAAGATTAACATGAGCCTAAGACGATGACTCAGTTACCAGAGCAGACTCAGATGAGGAGCAGGGACTCTAACAGGAGCAAAGACTCTAAGAGGAGCAGGGACTCTTAGAGGAGCAGGGACTCTTAGAGGAGCAGGGACTCTTAGACTCTTAGAGGAGCAGGGACTCTTAGAGTCTGATGAGGAGCAGGGACTCTTAGAGGAGCAGGGACTCTTAGAGTCTGATGAGGAGAAGGGACTCTAAGAGGAGCAGGGACTCTTAGAGTCTGACGAGGAGCAGGGACTCTTAGAGGAGCAGGGACTCTTAGACTCTTAGAGGAGCAGGGACTCTAAGAGGAGCAGGGACTCTTAGAGGAGCAGGGACTCTTAGACTCTTAGAGGATCAGGGACTCTTAGAGTCTGATGAGGAGCAGGGACTCTAAGAGGAGCAGGGACTGTACGAGGAGCAGGGACTCTTAGACTCTTAGAGGAGCAGGGACTCTTAGAGGAGCAGGGACTCTACGAGGAGCAGGGACTCTTAGAGTCTGATGAGGAGCAGGGACTCTTAGAGGAGCAGGGACTCTTAGAGTCTGATGAGGAGCAGGGACTCTAAGAGGAGCAGGGACTCTTAGAGTCTGACGAGGAGCAGGGACTCTAAGAGGAGCAGGGACTCTTAGAGGAGCAGGGACTCTTAGAGGAGCAGGGACTCTTAGAGTCTGATGAGGAGAAGGGACTCTAAGAGGAGCAGGGACTCTTAGAGTCTGACGAGGAGCAGGGACTCTTAGAGGAGCAGGGACTCTTAGACTCTTAGAGGAGCAGGGACTCTAAGAGGAGCAGGGACTCTTAGAGGAGCAGGGACTCTTAGACTCTTAGAGGATCAGGGACTCTTAGAGTCTGATGAGGAGCAGGGACTCTAAGAGGAGCAGGGACTGTACGAGGAGCAGGGACTCTTAGACTCTTAGAGGAGCAGGGACTCTTAGAGGAGCAGGGACTCTTAGAGGAGCAGGGACTCTTAGAGGAGCAGGGACTCTTAGAGTCTGATGAGGAGCAGGGACTCTTAGAGGAGCAGGGACTCTTAGAGTCTGATGAGGAGCAGGGACTCTAAGAGGAGCAGGGACTCTTAGAGTCTGACGAGGAGCAGGGACTCTAAGAGGAGCAGGGACTCTTAGAGGAGCAGGGACTCTTAGAGGAGCAGTTCCATCCATGCTTTTCTCCCGAAGCGAGTGCCGTCTGGTCAACACGTGTTCCAGCTGAGTGTTTGTTTGAAGGTCGGGCCAGGGTCACTCCAGTATTACTACATCACATGAACATCAAGCACACATGGACTGACCTGACTTTTTGCAGCTTGGAGTGGTCAGGGTTGAGGCTGGAAAACTTCTGAGCGAGCTTCCAGATGGTGATGATGAAGAAGAAGATGTTGAGGATGATTATGAGGCACACGGGGCCGAAGAAGCTCCAGATGAGGTTGTCACTCAGAGACAGCCAGCAGCTGTTAGCAAGAAGGAAACACATGGTCATGATCACATAACAGCAGCTCTGAGGAGTAATGTAGTAAACACTCACTGCTGGTCAGTGCCATATCCCGCAGGCCGAATGATGGCCGACAGGATGAGGATCACCAGAGGGGCCCCGTAACCAGCCATGAATAAGTAGAGGGGCCGGATGGTGGCGTTGAACACCAGGACCACCATACGGTACAGCTGCACCCCCTCTAACAGCATCCAGGTAAACACTCCCAGGAAGAAGAAATGAAGCATGGCTGCAACCAACCTGCAGCCACCCTGCAAATCAAACGACCGTGAGAAGAAAGAGTCAAGCTGAGGTCAGGACGAGAGAATGCGTTCAATATGAAACGTCTTCAGAAACACCCGAGAGTCAAACTTTATTTATTTTTGACAGGGACACTGTACAGCCAATTAGCTGTACCAGAGTTAGCTATAAGCTAATTTACATCTGTAGTCCCTGGGCAGGAGACAGAGACAACGTCTCTGTGAAGAAATGAAAACACACACTAACAACATCTTCACAACAGTAAGACCGTACACAACCACTGAACAATGGCATTACACTAGTCCACAGTGAAATTCATACATTATATTAAAACAATAATAGGCTAAGAGCACAGCTATACGGCAACATACTGTATATCTCCAATACAGCACAACAACAAAGCCATAATAACATACTGCATCAATACGCTACAACATTATCAAACATAGTTCATGAAAAAGTGTTTATGTGTGATGAGGACACGATTGAGTTGATTTGAGCCATGATTTGATTTTAAATTTAAATTTAGCAAAGCTACAGCACTCTCTGATTTTAGCCGGTATGGAGTTCCAAAAGTGTGTAGCTCTAATAGAGACGGCTGATTTGCCAAACTCAGAGGATCTGTGCTGTATAACACAATCCCCTCTGTTCTTCCTCCATCTACACGCGGTGATATGAACTAATAATAAATAACTTTATACACTAGACAAGCATCAGCAAGACCCGCAACATTGTCAAAGGTGAGGAGGTTATACCTCTGAATGATGTTACCGTAGTGGTAACTTGTTGGCTTTTTGTCCAGTGCCTTGAGTATTTGCTTGTACAGGGTTTGGAGAGGGGCGAGTGTTGTTTTACCTGCTCGCAACCAGCTTGTGATACAATATGACATGTGTGAGAAGATCATTGAGTGCACATATAGCTTTGCTGCATTAATGGGTAACTGGTTTTCGGATAAACCTGAAGTTCCTTAGGTTAAATTTTATAGTGTTACACAGTTGTTTCACGTGTTTCTTTAAAGACAGTTGTGAGTCTATTAGGATTCCTATTCTGTATCCTTTCACCTTTCATCCTTTAGTCATGTTAGAAAAGTTACACTAAAATCCTGAAACACTGGGGGGTGATGTGTGAGATCAAATGGAGGATTTTTCCACCCAGACATTACCCAGAATGCCTCCTGCCAGCCGCCTGCTGCGATGCCTGCGTGAACACAGCCGCTCATATTCAGGAACATTTACAGCGAGGCGCTGAGAGGATTATATCGTCTGCTTCTTACTCGATGTTCTTTACCTCTCATTGGTTCATTCAGTGAATATATTAAAATACACGTTGTGATGACTGAAATGTTGAAATGAAGCCAAAGTTCCCCAAAGCAGAACCTCTTTCCATCAGTGGTTAAAACCCGGGTACAACATCTGGGGTTCATTCACAACCAGGAAGTCCAAACAAACACCCAATGAGGTCACATTGTTCTAATCCTCCTTCTTCTTCTGGGTCTGTTTATTTGTCGTCTTTGTTTGCCTCACAATAACCGCCGATGTCTTCACCTTCCACGTGGCTCTGACCTTCCACGACGCTCTGACGTCAATGTGTAACCTTTGCTTATTAACTACGCTCTCCTTTGCGGCGTGCAAACAAGAACACCCATGTAAATGACTTTCCCATTAAAGTAACCACAGTCATACCTCAGGTTTGGTTTGTGAGATGCCCGCCAGAAAGACGAGGTCAGCAATGAAGAGGCAGACACACAGGTGCAGGTGGATGGTGGTTCGAGTCCCTTGTATGGAGCGGCAGAACTTGAAGGTGAGGATGCAGAGGAGGAGACTCAGCAGGGACACGGTCAGTCCGATCTTAGTGATGAGGAGGAGCCCGAAGGTGTGCTGTGAGGAGGAGACGCATCAGGAGGTTTAATCTGTGTACTGACATGTGAAGGAGAGAGGAAGACGTTTACAAACACCTTCATCATGTGAAGGAGAGAGGAAGATGTTTACAGACATCTTCATCATGTGAAGGAGAGAGGAAGACGTTTACAGACATCTTCATCATGTGAAGGAGAAGGAAGACGTTTACAGACATCTTCATCATGTGAAGGAGAGAGGAAGACGTTTACAGACATCTTCATCATGTGAAGGAGAGAGGAAGACGTTTACAGACATCTTCATCATGTGAAGGAGAGAGGAAGACGTTTACAAACATCTTCATCATGTGAAGGAGAGAGGAAGACGTTTACAGATATCTTCATGTGAAGGAGAGAGGAAGACGTTTACAGACATCTTCATCATTCATCAACGACTGGTAGGCTAGCTTATCGTGCTAACGGGACCTGCTGCGTAACGACTGGTAGGCTAGCTTATCGTGCTAACGGGACCTGCTGAGTAACGACTGGTAGGCTAGCTTATCGTGCTAACGGGACCTGCTGCGTAACGACAGGTAGGCTAGCTCATCGTGCTAACGGGACCTGCTGCGTAACGACTGGTAGGCTAGCTTATCGTGCTAACGGGACCTGCTGCGTAACGACAGGTAGGCTAGCTCATCGTGCTAACGGGACCTGCTGCATAACGACAGGTAGGCTAGCTTATCGTGCTAACGGGACCTGCTGCGTAACGACAGGTAGGCTAGCTTATCGTGCTAACGGGACCTGCTGCGTAACGACTGGTAGGCTAGCTTATCGTGCTAACGGGACCTGCTGCGTAACGACAGGTAGGCTAGCTTATCTTGCTAACGGGACCTGCTGCGTAACGACAGGTAGGCTAGCTTATCTTGCTAACGGGACCTGCTGCGTAACGACAGGTAGGCTAGCTTATCTTGCTAACGGGACCTGCTGCGTAACGACAGGTAGGCTAGCTTATCTTGCTAACGGGACCTGCTGCGTAACGACAGGTAGGCTAGCTTATCGTGCTAACAGGACCTCATTAAACGAGGAGTCTTGGTTCAGAGAGAGGAAGACGTTTACAGACATCTTCATCATGTGAAGGAGAGAGGAAGACGTTTACAAACATCTTCATCATGTGAAGGAGAGAGGAAGACGTTTACAGACATCATCATGTGAAGGAGAGAGGAAGACGTTTACAAACATCTTCATCATGTGAAGGAGAGAGGAAGACGTTTACAGACATCTTCATCATGTGAAGGAGAGAGGAAGACGTTTACAGACATCTTCATCATTCATCAACGACTGGTAGGCTAGCTTATCGTGCTAACGGGACCTGCTGCGTAACGACTGGTAGGCTAGCTTATCGTGCTAACGGGACCTGCTGAGTAACGACTGGTAGGCTAGCTTATCGTGCTAACGGGACCTGCTGAGTAACGACTGGTAGGCTAGCTTATCGTGCTAACGGGACCTGCTGCGTAACGACTGGTAAGCTAGCTTATCTTCCTAACGGGACCTGCTGCGTAACGACTGGTAGGCTAGCTTATCGTGCTAACGGGACCTGCTGCGTAACGACTGGTAAGCTAGCTTATCTTCCTAACGGGACCTGCTGCGTAACGACAGGTAGGCTAGCTTATCGTGCTAACGGGACCTGCTGCGTAACGACAGGTAGGCTAGCTTATCTTGCTAACGGGACCTGCTGCGTAACAACAGGTAGGCTAGCTTATCGTGCTAACGGGACCTGCTGCGTAACGACTGGTAGGCTAGCTTATCGTGCTAACGGGACCTGCTGCGTAACGACAGGTAGGCTAGCTTATCTTGCTAACGGGACCTGCTGCGTAACGACAGGTAGGCTAGCTTATCTTGCTAACGGGACCTGCTGCGTAACGACAGGTAGGCTAGCTTATCGTGCTAACGGGACCTGCTGCGTAACGACAGGTAGGCTAGCTTATCTTGCTAACGGGACCTGCTGCGTAACGACAGGTAGGCTAGCTTATCTTGCTAACGGGACCTGCTGCGTAACGACTGGTAGGCTAGCTTATCGTGCTAACAGGACCTCATTAAACGAGGAGTCTTGGTTCAGAGAGAGGAAGACGTTTACAGACATCTTCATCATGTGAAGGAGAGAGGAAGACGTTTACAGACATCTTCATCATGTGAAGGCCAACGTTACAGAATGATTGAAGTCTATCTTACCTTGCTAACGGGACCTGCTGCGTAACGACAGGTAGGCTAGCTTATCGTGCTAACGGGACCTGCTGAGTAACGACTGGTAGGCTAGCTTATCGTGCTAACGGGACCTGCTGCGTAACGACTGGTAAGCTAGCTTATCTTCCTAACGGGACCTGCTGCGTAACGACTGGTAGGCTAGCTTATCGTGCTAACGGGACCTGCTGCGTAACGACTGGTAAGCTAGCTTATCTTCCTAACGGGACCTGCTGCGTAACGACAGGTAGGCTAGCTTATCGTGCTAACGGGACCTGCTGCGTAACGACAGGTAGGCTAGCTTATCGTGCTAACGGGACCTGCTGCGTAACGACTGGTAGGCTAGCTTATCGTGCTAACGGGACCTGCTGCGTAACGACAGGTAGGCTAGCTTATCTTGCTAACGGGACCTGCTGCGTAACGACAGGTAGGCTAGCTTATCTTGCTAACGGGACCTGCTGCGTAACGACAGGTAGGCTAGCTTATCGTGCTAACGGGACCTGCTGCGTAACGACAGGTAGGCTAGCTTATCTTGCTAACGGGACCTGCTGCGTAACGACAGGTAGGCTAGCTTATCTTGCTAACGGGACCTGCTGCGTAACGACTGGTAGGCTAGCTTATCGTGCTAACAGGACCTCATTAAACGAGGAGTCTTGGTTCAGAGAGAGGAAGACGTTTACAGACATCTTCATCATGTGAAGGAGAGAGGAAGACGTTTACAGACATCTTCATCATGTGAAGGCCAACGTTACAGAATGATTGAAGTCTATCTTACCTTGCTAACGGGACCTGCTGCGTAACGACTGGTAGGCTAGCTTATCGTGCTAACGGGACCTGCTGCGTAACGACAGGTAGGCTAGCTTATCTTGCTAACGGGACCTGCTGCGTAACGACAGGTAGGCTAGCTTATCTTGCTAACGGGACCTGCTGCGTAACGACAGGTTGGCTAGCTTATCTTGCTAACGGGACCTGCTGCGTATCGACAGGTAGGCTAGCTTACTGTGCTAACGGGACCTGCTGCGTAACGACAGGTAGGCTAGCTTATCTTGCTAACAGGACCTGCTGCGTAACGACAGGTAGGCTAGCTTATCTTGCTAACAGGACCTGCTGCGTAACGACAGGTAGGCTAGCTTATCTTGCTAACAGGACCTCATTAAACGAGAAGTCTTGGTTCAGATATTTCAGCCTGTCATGCTTCAGTAAGATGAATCTATTCTGTAGTTCTTAATGGTGCAAGTGTGTTCGTGTTCTTACCTTCACATCGTAGCGTGCCATTAGCACCGCGAAGCTGCTCAGATGTTCACACGTACACACTGTGTGTGTGCTATTCGACTGCTGCTGATAGCAACCATGTGTGGACCAGGCTCGTCCCTCAGTCCAGAACGCACAGACGAAGCTGACATCAGGAGACTTCTCTGTGTCCTGCACAAAGAACCAAAACGTTATCGTGAAAGCCTCTATCGTCGAGTCATGCTAACGTTGATCTGAGACGGAGGGAAGGGGGGGGGGCTACCAGATGTCTCAGGGTGATGTTGACTGGGCTGCTCAGATTCTGGGGGGCGGGGTTAGACACAACAACTGAGACGACTCTGGAGAAGATCTGAAAGGAGGGATCCACACCGTCTTTTTCATATCCTGAGAGCTTCTCAAAGGACCCGTTTATGGTCTTCTCAAGGTTCTTATAGGTCAACAGCGCCGCCATAGCGTAACCTGTAAAAGAAGAGGAGACGGACGAGGCATGAAGTCAAAGGATGTAGAGGAACGCAAAGAGAAGAAATGAGACGATGAAGAGATGTACCAGGGTACGATCCTGTCCCTGCTGCTGTCATCCAGTCAGTGTCTAGACGAGTGTTCTCATTGGTCAGATGGATGGATCCCGTGGGTGGAGTCTGTCCTCTTTGCACCGCGACCTCCACCTCTATTCGGACAGATATTTCACATTTAACACTTGAACTTATGAAAGTACAGAATGCAGACTGAGCTCTGGACTCGGTCACCTGTCATGCTGGTCTCTATCTTAGTGTGGTTTCCTTTGAGCTGTGGACCGATGACCCTGACGAAGTTCTCCACCGCGTCGAGCAGCCCGCTCATGTCCTCGCTCACGTCCTCGCTGCTGTCCAGGTGATGAGGAGACAACATGGCGTCAGTCGCTGTGAAGAGTTTCTGTAAGAGTGGCAGAAACAGGAGGCAGGAAATGAAGACCCCGATGTGTGTGTGTTGGTGTGTGTGTGTGTGTGTGTGTGTGTGTGTGTCTGTCTGTCTGGACCTGCAGCAGCTCCTCTCCGTCAACCTTCCCTCCACTCGCAGTGGTCGAGTTGGAAAGAGCCAAACAGCTGTTCCTCATCATGGACAAAATGTCTGCCAGGCCTCCGAGCGACTGAGAGACAGAGAATAACTGTTCAGCTCTCTCTCTCTGAAGGTCAAACATGATGAACTGTACGGGGCCTAAGGCTTGACCCAGGACATTAAGGAACAGGTGTGAAGAGTTTACCTGAGCGTGTGAGGTCGTATTGTCGGGACTGAAGGTGTCACAGTCCAGCTCTAAAATGAGACAGAGACCGTGAGAATATCAAACACACCTCACATCGATGTATGGCTGAGCTGCAGACCCTCACCTGCAGACACACACACACACACACACCTGTAACACACACACACACACACACACACACACACACCTGTAACACACACACACACACTCCTGTGACACACACACACACACTCCTGTGACACACACACACACTCCTGTGAGACACACACACACACTCCTGTGACACACACACACACACACACACACCTGTAACACACACACACACACTCCTGTGACACACACACACACACACACACACACACACACCTGTAACACACACACACACACACACACACACACACACACACACACACTCCTGTGACACACACACACAAACACACACACACACACTCCTGTGACACACACACACGCACCTGTAACACACACACACACACACATACTCCTGTGACACACACACACACACACACACACACACACACACACACACACACACACACACACACACACACACACACACCTGTAACACACACACACACACACATACTCCTGTGACACACACACACACACACACACACACACACACACACACACACACACACACACACACTGACCTTGGCACTGCCCGCTGAGTCCCGTGTGCTCGTATCCCTCCAAACACTGACAGTAGAAGCTTCCCAGAGTGTTGAAGCACTTTGCGTGTTTCCCACATTGATCTGTGTTTTCTGTGCACTCGTTCTCATCTGCAGGTCAAAGGTCAAACACAACAACAACATGTCACATTTACAGACTTCTATATGGTGCTGATATCATGGATATTTGTAGTAATAATGTTTATATAGTATTAATATATATATGTATGAATATAGTTGAAGTTTCCTGCGCTCCGTCTAAAGAACGCCAGGTGATCAGACCGTCACTCCTCCTGGTTTCTGTTTTGTCATTTAGTGAATATGTTCAGAAGGTTTCATGTTTGAGTTTTTTATTTTCACTTTTTAACATAATGTCAAGGTGAGGTCTTCATTAAGAGGTATTTCATATCGTTTCTGGAGCAGCCGTCCTAATGAACCGCTCAGATAAAGACTTACCCTCACACTGACGACCCTCACCTGAGCTGCAGACCCTCACCTGAGCTGCAGACCCTCAGACCCTCACCTGAGCTGCAGACCCTCACCTGAGCTGGAAACCCTCACCTGAACAGTAGACCCTCACCTGAGCTGCAGACCCTCAGACCCTCACCTGAGCTGCAGACCCTCAGACCCTCACCTGAGCTGCAGACCCTCAGACCCTCACCTGAGCTGCAGACCCTCAGACCCTCAGACCCTCACCTGAGCTGCAGACCCTCACCTGAGCACGGTGAACTCTTGTTGTTATAGTTGATGAATCCTTTGGGACACTGGCACCAGAAGCTCCCCTCGGTGTTCCTGCAGCTCCCCTCTGCTCCACAGATAATTTCTCTTCTCCTCTCAGCTTCAACGCACTCGTTAATATCTGAGAGAAACAAAAGAAGATCACATCGATTTAACAAGACGTACCGACAATGAACCAGATGTCAGCGAGTGACGTAAGACGGTCGCTCAGTTTGAGAAATTAGCTAAAATTTCAAGAAGGGGGACGCGGGGGCAGCGATAGACTAGCAGTTATGTTGCACACCCCATGTAGGCTAAAGTCGTCCTGGCAGTGGGCATGGGTTTAAATCCAAGCTTGGCCCTTTGCTGCATGTCAACCCACTCTCTCTCCCCACAACATGTTTCTCTCTTCAGGTGTCCTGTCAATAAAAAGGTCCAAAAAGTCACTTTTAAAGCAGCGGGGAGCAGCTGATTGTTCTGAGTTTGTATTCAGAGTTTAGAATGATAATCAGTGACTCATGAGCTCTTGACAGGCAGCTTTTCATTGGAGGAAGCTGTGAGCTCTAGGATGTTTCACACACACCTGTAACACACACCTGTAACACACACAGACACCTGTAACACACACATATGTAACACACCCACCTGTAACACACATACAGACACCTGTAACACACACATATGTAACACACACACACACACACCTGTAACACACACACACATATGTAACACACACACACACACACCTGTAACACACACACACATATGGAACACACACACCTGTAACACACACACACACCTGTAACACACACACACACACACACACACACACACACACACCTGTAACACAAACACACACCTGTAACACACACACACACACACTCACCTGTAATACAACTGTAACACATCTGTAACACACACACTCACCTGTGACACACACACACCTGTAACACACACCTGTAACACATACACACACACCTGTTACACACACACACACACACACACACACACACACCTGTAACACACACACACACGCCTGTTACACACATACACCTGTTACGCACACATACACACACCTGTAACACACACACCTGTAACACAAACACACATGTTACGCACACACATACCTGTTACACACACACATACCTGTTACACACACACACCTGTTACGCACACACACACCTGTAACACACACACACCTGTAACACACCTGTTAAACACACACACACACACACACCTGTAACACACACACCTGTTACGCACACATACACACACACCTGTAACACACACACCTGTAACACAAACACACCTGTTACGCACACACATACCTGTTACACACACACACACCTGTTAGGCACACACACACCTGTAACACACACACACACACCTGTAACACACCTGTTAAACACACACACACACACCTGTTACGCACACACACACCTGTAACACACACACACCTGTAACACACCTGTTAAACACACACACACACACACACACCTGTTACACACACACACACACACCTGTTACGCACACACGCACACCTGTAACACACACACACACTCCTGTTACGCACACACACACACACACCTGTGACACACACACACACACTCCTGTTACGCACACACACACACACACACACACACACACACACACCTGTAACACACACACACACACTCCTGTTACGCACACACACACACACACTCCTGTGACACACACACACACACTCCTGTGATACACACACACACACCTGTAACACACACACACACACACTCCTGTGACACACACACACACACACTCCTGTAACACACACACACACACACTCCTGTGACACACACACACACACACACACCTGTAACACACACACACACTCCTGTGACACACACACACACACACCTGTAACACACACACACACACTCCTGTGACACACACACTCACCTGTAACACACACACACACTCCTGTGACACACACACACCTGTAACACACACACACACACACACACACCTGTAACACACACACACCTGTAACACACACCTGTAACACACACACACACACACACACACACCTGTAACACACACACACCTGTAACACACACCTGTAACACACACACACACACACACACACACACACACACACACACACACACACACACACACACCTGTAACACACACACACACACACACACACACCTGTAACACACACACACACACAGTCCTGTGACACACACACACACACACACACCTGTAACACACACACACACACACACACACACACCTGTAGCACACACACACACACTCCTGTGACACACACACACACACACACTCCTGTGACACACACACACACACACACACACACACACACACACCTGTGACACACACACACACACACACACACACACACACACACACACACACACACACACACACACACACCTGTGACACACACACACACACACACACACACACACACACACACACACTGACCTTGGCACTGCCCGCTGAGTCCCGTGTGCTCGTATCCCTCCAAACACTGACAGTAGAAGCTTCCCAGAGTGTTGAAGCACTTTGCGTGTTTCCCACATTGATCTGTGTTTTCTGTGCACTCGTTCTCATCTGCAGGTCAAAGGTCAAACACAACAACAACATGTCACATTTACAGACTTCTATATGGTGCTGATATCATGGATATTTGTAGTAATAATGTTTATATAGTATTAATATATATATGTATGAATATAGTTGAAGTTTCCTGCGCTCCGTCTAAAGAACGCCAGGTGATCAGACCGTCACTCCTCCTGGTTTCTGTTTTGTCATTTCGTGAATATGTTCAGAAGGTTTCATGTTTGAGTTTTTTATTTTCACTTTTTAACATAATGTCAAGGTGAGGTCTTCATTAAGAGGTATTTCATATCGTTTCTGGAGCAGCCGTCGTAATGAACCGCTCAGATGAAGACTTACCCTCACACTGACGACCCTCACCTGAGCTGCAGACCCTCACCTGAGCTGCAGACCCTCAGACCCTCACCTGAGCTGCAGACCCTCACCTGAGCTGGAAACCCTCACCTGAGCTGCAGACCCTCAGACCCTCACCTGAGCTGCAGACCCTCACCTGAGCTGCAGACCCTCAGACCCTCACCTGAGCTGCAGACCCTCACCTGAGCTGCAGACCCTCAGACCCTCACCTGAGCTGCAGACCCTCACCTGAGCTGCAGACCCTCAGACCCTCACCTGAGCTGCAGACCCTCACCTGAGCTGCAGACCCTCAGACCCTCACCTGAGCTGCAGACCCTCACCTGAGCTGCAGACCCTCACCTGAGCTGCAGACCCTCAGACCCTCACCTGAGCTGCAGACCCTCACCTGAGATGCAGACCCTCATCTGAGCTGCAGACCCTCAGACCCTCACCTGAGCTGCAGACCCTCATCTGAGCTGCAGACCCTCAGACCCTCACCTGAGCTGCAGACCCTCACCTGAGCTGCAGACCCTCAGACCCTCACCTGAGCTGCAGACCCTCACCTGAGCTGCAGACCCTCAGACCCTCACCTGAGCTGCAGACCCTCAGACCCTCACCTGAGCTGCAGACCCTCACCTGAGCTGCAGACTCTCAGACCCTCAGACCCTCACCTGAGCTGCAGACCCTCACCTGAGCTGCAGACCCTCAGACCCTCACCTGAGCTGCAGACCCTCACCTGAGCTGCAGACCCTCAGACCCTCAGACCCTCACCTGAGCTGCAGACCCTCACCTGAGCACGGTGAACTCTTGCTGTTATAGTTGATGAATCCTTTGGGACACTGGCACCAGAAGCTCCCCTCGGTGTTCCTGCAGCTCCCCTCTGCTCCACAGATAATTTCTCTTCTCCTCTCAGCTTCAACGCACTCGTTAATATCTGAGAGAAACAAAAGAAGATCACATCGATTTAACAAGACGTACCGACAATGAACCAGATGTCAGCGAGTGACGTAAGACGGTCGCTCAGTTTGAGAAATTAGATAAAATTTCAAGAAGGGGGACGCGGGGGCAGCGATAGACTAGCAGTTATGTTGCACACCCCATGTAGGCTAAAGTCGTCCTGGCAGTGGGCATGGGTTTAAATCCAAGCTTGGCCCTTTGCTGCATGTCAACCCACTCTCTCTCCCCACAACATGTTTCTCTCTTCAGGTGTCCTGTCAATAAAAAGGTCCAAAAAGTCACTTTTAAAGCAGCGGGGAGCAGCTGATTGTTCTGAGTTTGTATTCAGAGTTTAGAATGATAATCAGTGACTCATGAGCTCTTGACAGGCAGCTTTTCATTGGAGGAAGCTGTGAGCTCTAGGATGTTTCACACACACCTGTAACACACACCTGTAACACACACATATGTAACACACCCACCTGTAACACACATACAGACACCTGTAACACACACACATGTAACACACACACACACACACACACACCTGTAACACACACACACATGTAACACACACACACACATATGTAACACACACACACATATGTAACACACACACCTGTAACACACACACCTGTAACACACACACACACACACACACACCTGTAACACACACACACACTCACCTGTAATACAACTGTAACACATCTGTAACACACACACTCACCTGTTACACACACACACCTGTAGCACATACACACACACCTGTTACACACACACACACACACACACACACACACACCTGTAACACACACCTGTAACACACACACACACACACACACACACACACACCTGTTACACACACACACCTGTGACACACACACACACCTGTAACACACACACCTGTAAAACACACCTGTAACACACACACACACACCTGTAACACACACACACACACACACACACACACACACACACACCTGTTACACACACACACCTGTAACACACACACACACCTGTAACACACACACCTGTAAAACACACCTGTAACACACACACACACGCCTGTTACACACACACACCTGTAACACACACACACCTGTTACGCACACACATACCTGTTACACACACACATACCTGTTACACACACACACACACACCTGTTACGCACACACACCTGTAACACACCTGTTAAACACACACACACACACACACACACACACACACACACACACACACCTGTAACACACACACCTGTAACACAAACACACATGTTACGCACACACATACCTGTTACACACACACATACCTGTTACACACACACACACACCTGTTACGCACACACACACCTGTAACACACCTGTTAAACACACACAGACATACACACACACACACCTGTTACACACACACACCTGTTACGCACACACACACACCTGTAACACACACACACACACTCCTGTTACGCACACACACACACACACACACACACACCTGTGACACACACACACACACACTCCTGTTACGCACACACACACACACACACACACACACACACCTGTAACACACACACACTCCTGTTACGCACACACACACACACACTCCTGTAACACACACACACCTGTAACACACCTGTTAAACACACACACACACACACACACACACACCTGTTACACACACACACACCTGTAACACACCTGTTACGCACACACACACACACACCTGTGACACACACACACACTCCTGTTACACACACACACACACACACACACACACACACACACACACCTGTAACACACACACACACTCCTGTTACGCACACACACACACACTCCTGTGACACACACACACTCCTGTGACACACACACACACTCCTGTGACACACACACACACACACCTGTAACACACACACATATGTAACACACACACACACACACACACTCCTGTGACACACACACACACTCCTGTGACACACACACACACACACTCCTGTAACACACACACACACTCCTGTGACACACACACACACTCCTGTGACACACACACACACACACACTCCTGTAACACACACACACACTCCTGTGACACACACACACACACACCTGTAACACACACACACACACTCCTGTAACACACACACACACACACACTCCTGTGACACACACACACACACACACACTCCTGTGACACACACACACACTCCTGTGACACACACACACACACACACTCCTGTGACACACACACACACACACACACACACACACACACACACACACACACACACACACACACATTCCTATGACACACACACACACACACACACACACATTCCTGTGACACACACACACTCCTGTAACACACACACACACTCCTGTAACACACACACTCCTGTGACACACACACTCCTGTGACACACACACACAGTCCTGTGACACACACACACAGTCCTGTGACACAAACACACACACACACACACACACACACACACACACACACACACACACACACACACACACTGACCTTGGCACTGCCCGCTGAGTCCCGTGTGCTCGTATCCCTCCAAACACTGACAGTAGAAGCTTCCCAGAGTGTTGAAGCACTTTGCGTGTTTCCCACATTGATCTGTGTTTTCTGTGCACTCGTTCTCATCTGCAGGTCAAAGGTCAAACACAACAACAACATGTCACATTTACAGACTTCTATATGGTGCTGATATCATGGATATTTGTAATAATAATGTTTATATAGTATTAATATATATATGTATGAATATAGTTGAAGTTTCCTGTGCTCCGTCTAAAGAACGCCAGGTGATCAGACCGTCACTCCTCCTGGTTTCTGTTTTGTCATTTAGTGAATATGTTCAGAAGGTTTCATGTTTGAGTTTTTTATTTTCACTTTTTAACATAATGTCAAGGTGAGGTCTTCATTAAGAGGTATTTCATATCGTTTCTGGAGCAGCCGTCCTAATGAACCGCTCAGATAAAGACTTACCCTCACACTGACGACCCTCACCTGAGCTGCAGACCCTCACCTGAGCTGGAAACCCTCACCTGAACAGTAGACCCTCACACTGACGACCCTCACCTGAGCTGCAGACCCTCACCTGAGCTGCAGACCCTCAGACCCTCACCTGAGCTGCAGACCCTCAGACCCTCACCTGAGCTGCAGACCCTCAGACCCTCACCTGAGCTGCAGACCCTCAGACCCTCACCTGAGCTGCAGACCCTCAGACCCTCAGACCCTCACCTGAGCTGCAGACCCTCATCTGAGCTGCAGACCCTCAGACCCTCAGACCCTCACCTGAGCTGCAGACCCTCACCTGAGCACGGTGAACTCTTGTTGTTATAGTTGATGAATCCTTTGGGACACTGGCACCAGAAGCTCCCCTCGGTGTTCCTGCAGCTCCCCTCTGCTCCACAGATAATTTCTCTTCTCCTCTCAGCTTCAACGCACTCGTTAATATCTGAGAGAAACAAAAGAAGATCACATCGATTTAACAAGACGTACCGACAATGAACCAGATGTCAGCGAGTGACGTAAGACGGTCGCTCAGTTTGAGAAATTAGCTAAAATTTCAAGAAGGGGGACGCGGGGGCAGCGATAGACTAGCAGTTATGTTGCACACCCCATGTAGGCTAAAGTCGTCCTGGCAGTGGGCATGGGTTTAAATCCAAGCTTGGCCCTTTGCTGCATGTCAACCCACTCTCTCTCCCCACAACATGTTTCTCTCTTCAGGTGTCCTGTCAATAAAAAGGTCCAAAAAGTCACTTTTAAAGCAGCGGGGAGCAGCTGATTGTTCTGAGTTTGTATTCAGAGTTTAGAATGATAATCAGTGACTCATGAGCTCTTCACAGGCAGCTTTTCATTGGAGGAAGCTGTGAGCTCTAGGATGTTTCACACACACCTGTAACACACACCTGTAACACACACATATGTAACACACCCACCTCTAACACACATACAGACACACACACACACACACCTGTAACACACACACACCTGTAACACACACAATCACGTGTAATACACACCTGTAACACACACACACACCTGTTACACACACACACCTGTTACACACACACACACACACCACACACACACACACACACACACACCTGTAACACATCTGTAACACACACAATCACCTGTAATACACACCTGTAACACACACACACACACACACCTGTTACATACACACACACACACCCCCACACACACACACACACACACACACCTGTAACACACACAATCACCTGTTACACACACACACACACCTGTTACACACACACACACACACACACACACACCTGTAACACACACACACACACACCTGTTACACACACACACACACACCTGTTACGCACACACACACACCTGTAACACACCTGTTAAACACACACACACACACACACACACACACACCTGTTACACACACCTGTAACACACCTGTTACGCACACACACACACACACCTGTGACACACACACACACTCCTGTTACGCACACACACACACACACACACCTGTAACACACACACACACACACACTCCTGTTACGCACACACACACACACTCCTGTGACACACACACACACACTCCTGTGACACACACACACACACACTCCTGTGACACACACACACACACACCTGTAACACACACACATATGTAACACACACACACACACACACTCCTGTGACACACACACACACACACCTGTAACACACACACATATGTAACACACACACACACACACACTCCTGTGACACACACACACACACACTCCTGTGACACACACACACTCCTGTAACACACACACACACACTCCTGTGACACACACACACACTCCTGTGACACACACACACACACACTCCTGTAACACACACACACACTCCTGTGACACACACACACACACACCTGTAACACACACACACACACACTCCTGTAACACACACACACACACACTCCTGTGACACACACACACACACACACACACACACACTCCTGTGACATACACACACACACACACACACACACACACACACTCCTGTGACACACACACACACACACACACACACACACTCCTGTGACACACACACACACACTCCTGTGACACACACACACACACACTCCTGTGACACACACACACACACCTGTAACACACACACACACACACTCCTGTAACACACACACACACACACACACACACACACACACTCCTGTGACACACACACACACTCCTATGACACACACACACACACACTCCTGTGACACACACACACACACATTCCTGTGACACACACACACACACACACACACTGACCTTGGCACTGCCCGCTGAGTCCCGTGTGCTCGTATCCCTCCAAACACTGACAGTAGAAGCTTCCCAGAGTGTTGAAGCACTTTGCGTGTTTCCCACATTGATCTGTGTTTTCTGTGCACTCGTTCTCATCTGCAGGTCAAAGGTCAAACACAACAACAACATGTCACATTTACAGACTTCTATATGGTGCTGATATCATGGATATTTGTAGTAATAATGTTTATATAGTATAAATATATATATGTATGAATATAGTTGAAGTTTCCTGTGCTCCGTCTAAAGAACGCCAGGTGATCAGACCGTCACTCCTCCTGGTTTCTGTTTTGTCATTTCGTGAATATGTTCAGAAGGTTTCATGTTTGAGTTTTTTATTTTCACTTTTTAACATAATGTCAAGGTGAGGTCTTCATTAAGAGGTATTTCATATCGTTTCTGGAGCAGCCGTCCTAATGAACCGCTCAGATGAAGACTTACCCTCACACTGACGACCCTCACCTGAGCTGCAGACCCTCACCTGAGCTGCAGACCCTCAGACCCTCACCTGAGCTGCAGACCCTCACCTGAGCTGGAAACCCTCACCTGAGCTGCAGACCCTCAGACCCTCACCTGAGCTGCAGACCCTCACCTGAGCTGCAGACCCTCAGACCCTCACCTGAGCTGCAGACCCTCACCTGAGCTGCAGACCCTCAGACCCTCACCTGAGCTGCAGACCCTCACCTGAGCTGCAGACCCTCAGACCCTCACCTGAGCTGCAGACCCTCACCTGAGCTGCAGACCCTCAGACCCTCACCTGAGCTGCAGACCCTCACCTGAGCTGCAGACCCTCACCTGAGCTGCAGACCCTCAGACCCTCACCTGAGCTGCAGACCCTCACCTGAGATGCAGACCCTCATCTGAGCTGCAGACCCTCAGACCCTCACCTGAGCTGCAGACCCTCATCTGAGCTGCAGACCCTCAGACCCTCACCTGAGCTGCAGACCCTCACCTGAGCTGCAGACCCTCAGACCCTCACCTGAGCTGCAGACCCTCACCTGAGCTGCAGACCCTCAGACCCTCACCTGAGCTGCAGACCCTCAGACCCTCACCTGAGCTGCAGACCCTCACCTGAGCTGCAGACTCTCAGACCCTCAGACCCTCACCTGAGCTGCAGACCCTCACCTGAGCTGCAGACCCTCAGACCCTCACCTGAGCTGCAGACCCTCACCTGAGCTGCAGACCCTCAGACCCTCAGACCCTCACCTGAGCTGCAGACCCTCACCTGAGCACGGTGAACTCTTGCTGTTATAGTTGATGAATCCTTTGGGACACTGGCACCAGAAGCTCCCCTCGGTGTTCCTGCAGCTCCCCTCTGCTCCACAGATAATTTCTCTTCTCCTCTCAGCTTCAACGCACTCGTTAATATCTGAGAGAAACAAAAGAAGATCACATCGATTTAACAAGACGTACCGACAATGAACCAGATGTCAGCGAGTGACGTAAGACGGTCGCTCAGTTTGAGAAATTAGATAAAATTTCAAGAAGGGGGACGCGGGGGCAGCGATAGACTAGCAGTTATGTTGCACACCCCATGTAGGCTAAAGTCGTCCTGGCAGTGGGCATGGGTTTAAATCCAAGCTTGGCCCTTTGCTGCATGTCAACCCACTCTCTCTCCCCACAACATGTTTCTCTCTTCAGGTGTCCTGTCAATAAAAAGGTCCAAAAAGTCACTTTTAAAGCAGCGGGGAGCAGCTGATTGTTCTGAGTTTGTATTCAGAGTTTAGAATGATAATCAGTGACTCATGAGCTCTTGACAGGCAGCTTTTCATTGGAGGAAGCTGTGAGCTCTAGGATGTTTCACACACACCTGTAACACACACCTGTAACACACACAGACACCTGTAACACACACATATGTAACACACCCACCTGTAACACACATACAGACACCTGTAACACACACACATGTAACACACACACACACACACACACACACACCTGTAACACACACACACATGTAACACACACACACACATATGTAACACACACACACATATGTAACACACACACCTGTAACACACACACCTGTAACACACACACACACACACACACACCTGTAACACACACACACACTCACCTGTAATACAACTGTAACACATCTGTAACACACACACTCACCTGTTACACACACACACCTGTAGCACATACACACACACCTGTTACACACACACACACACACACACACACACACACCTGTAACACACACCTGTAACACACACCTGTAACACACACACACACACACACACACACCTGTTACACACACACACCTGTAACACACACACACACCTGTAACACACACACCTGTAAAACACACCTGTAACACACACACACACGCCTGTTACACACACACACCTGTAACACACACACACCTGTTACGCACACACATACCTGTTACACACACACATACCTGTTACACACACACACACACCTGTTACGCACACACACCTGTAACACACCTGTTAAACACACACACACACACACACACACACACACACACACACACCTGTAACACACACAACTGTAACACAAACACACATGTTACGCACACACATACCTGTTACACACACACACACACCTGTTACGCACACACACACCTGTAACACACACACACACCTGTAACACACCTGTTAAACACACACACACATACACACACACACACACACACCTGTTACACACACACACCTGTTACGCACACACACACACCTGTAACACACCTGTTAAACACACACACACATACACACACACACACACACCTGTTACACACACACACCTGTTACGCACACACACACACCTGTAACACACACACACACACACTCCTGTTACGCACACACACACACACACACACACACACACTCCTGTTACGCACACACACACACACACACACACACACACTCCTGTTACGCACACACACACACACACACACACACACACACCTGTAACACACACACACTCCTGTTACACACACACACACACACACACTCCTGTGACACACACACACACTCCTGTGATACACACACACACACACTCCTGTGATACACACACACACACACCTGTAACACACACACATATGTAACACACACACACACACTCCTGTGACACACACACACACACTCCTGTGACACACACACACACCTGTAACACACACACACACACACTCCTGTGACACACACACCTGTAACACACACACACACACTCCTGTGACACACACACACACCTGTAACACACACACACACACACTCCTGTGACACACACACACACCTGTAACACACACACACACACTCCTGTGACACACACACACACACTCCTGTGACACACACACACACCTGTGACACACACACACACACACACACTCCTGTGACACACACACACTCCTGTGACACACACACACACACCTGTGACACATACACACACACACACACACACACACACACACACACACACCTGTGACAGATGAAGACTTACCCTCACACTGACCACCTTCATAGATGAAACCCAGCCGACAGCCAGAGACACAAGTGTGCAGCAAACACAGCAAACCTGAAGACAGAGAGAGAGAGAGAGAGAGAGAGAGAGAGAGAGAGAGAGAGAGAGAGAGAGAGAGAGAGAGAGAGAGAGAGAGACTGGGTTCAGTGGCTTGTTCAAGGGCACCTTGGCAGTACTCAGGAAGTGCCCTGACAAGTGACTTGAACCAGCGACCCTCCAGTTCCCAACCCAAGTCCCTAGAGACTGAGCTACTGCCGCCCCACAAACATGTCAATCTCAAAACAGGCAAAGAGGCGGGGCTTAAGCCTCCTGGCAAACAGCTACAACTGGACCTGTTCCAACCGTCAGACACGCCAATCAGATGAGTTATTAATACATACATACGCTGTAAAGTACCAACAAAGGAAAGACTTCAGTAGACCACGACCACGTCTGGAGCGAGGCTGTGAACATGTTTATTCTCCTCAAGTGTCCACTGGAGGCTTTTGGAGAAAGCCTCCAGTGGACACTTGAGGAACTGCAGTTTTTGCACTTATTACTCATTAGCTTCAATTTGAACCGTGCCGCTGACGCCTCGTTTCCACTTACTTACAGTTGCAAGTAAAAGTATGTGAACCCTTTGGAATTTCCTAGTTTTCTGCATAAATTGGCCATAAAATGTGTTCTGATCTTCATCTAAGTCTCAACAAAGACAAACACAGTCTGCTTAAACTAATACAACACAAACAATTATATGTTTTCATGTTTTTATTGAACACAACATGTAAACATTCACAGTGCAGAGTGGAAAAAGTATGTGAACCCTTGGATTTAATAACTGGTTGACCCTCCTTTGGCAGCAATAACCTCAACCAAACGTTTCCTGTAGTTACAGATCAGACCTGCACAACGGTCAGGAGGAATTTTGGAACCATTCCTCTTTACAAAACTTTTTCAGTTCAGCAATATTCTTGGGATGTCTGGTGTGAATCGCTCTCTTGAGGTCATGCCACAGCATCTCTATCGGGTTGAGGTCAGGACTCTGACTGGGCCACTCCAGAAGGCGTATTTTCTTCTGTTGTTGATTTACTTCTGTGCTTTGGGTCGTTGTCCTGTTGCATCACCCGTCTTCTGTTGAGCTTCACTTGGTGGACAGATGGCCTTAAGTTTTCCTGCAAAATGTCTTGATAAACTTGGGAATTCATTTTTCCGTCGATGATAGCAATCTGTCCAGGCCCTGATGCAGCCCCAAACCATGATGCCCCCTCCACCGTACGTCACA
>NC_083613.1:33106155-33136155 GCF_963584025.1 Labrus mixtus | reverse complement strand
GCATCAGACAAACCAGAGCGATAGTAATCATGAAATCAAATAAAAAGTGGGCGGGGTTTATGAGGCGGGGGGGAGGAGTTAAATAACAGCACACAATCTGCGACCCAATGAGAGATCGATCGAAAGGAAAACATTAAAATAAAGATAAAAATCATAAAAAAATACTTTTACAAGTTCAGCTCGGAGGTGATCTTAACGTGGCGACGCAAACCGGCTGGAGAGAGGATGGCGAGCGCTCCTCCTCGCCAGGTCGAGACTAAACCTGCGTCCAGCTCTCGGCGCGCTCTCCGAACGCCACACGTTTATTTTCTTTGTTCAATTTGGTGTCAACTTTGCCCTGAAGAATAATAATAATAATAATCATAGTAATAAAAACAACAAAATAAAAGCTAGTAATAATAATCACCATCAATAAAGACTTTTGGTACACAAAATAAACATCACGCACGCCGCTCGCACGCCGCTCAGCTGACTGAAAAACACACACGAGGGGGAAACAGGACTTTTCTTCTTCTCTCTAACAAACACTGTCCGCTTATAAAGACACAGCTCCGCCTCGCACTCCTCCTCGTTTAGCTCGCGGTACAAAGTGAAAAACAACAAAATAAAAATAATAATAATGAAGGCAGAAAAAGAATCGAGTCTTCTCCTAAGAACACAAACGTACGACTACAAGTGTAGAAATCATAAATAAGGATAAAGTTTTGTGCATCCATCCCCGCCCGAACCAACCAACCGACGTCATAGAAGAATAAACAAAAAAAAAAAAAAAAAACTACAAAAACAATGGCGGGTAACCGTGACGATAACATGCAGCTGATATACTTTACAGCATTGATCTGTATCTCCCCCAAAAACTACAAATCCCAGTCTAACCCTCACCCCCCCTCCCCCCTCCCCGACCCAAATACAATCCTTAAATATTTGTCAGCTCATTCAAAACACATCTCTTGCTCCGTCTTCCCTCTCTCTCCCTCTCTCTCTCTGTGAAGTAGCAGAAGGCGGCGAGGTGACGTCAGAGTCTCGCCGCCGGGAGGAGGGAACGATAAATCGCCAACGATAAATCTGTGTATGTACACGAGGCGTTTTCCCACCCCAAGCAAGCTGACGTGCTTTGAATGACTGCATAGTGAAAATGATATTTGGTTTACTTACAGATGGGTTTACATCGTACGCACACACACACACACGCACACGCACACGCGCACACTCCCCCGCTCGGTGTCGAGGCACAGCGCAGGTACACGCTGCACGCCGTTTTTTTTATACACCTGACGAGCTAATATACACATAAAGCCACTAACGGCGGAGCAAGCATGGCTGTGCAGCACGGCTGTCACCATGTTGGATTTTTAAACTTTGATACGCTTCTGGGCACCCGATGTTACCACGGCAACAGCACCCAATGATTAGTTAAATTTCTTGTTTTTCATCCTTGAAACCTGCAAGCGAACTCCTGAACACCGTGTAAATCGCACAAATACATGAGAAGCATTCGTGCGATTTAGACGCCGCTCTGTGTTCCTCTTGCTGAAGCTCGCCGTTCAGAACACGACGCGTTTTCAAAAAAGTTTAAGAACTTGGCGATGACGTCAAATCTGAAAATATGAGACGTTTTTAAAAGACGTGGCGTCCAAAAGTATCAAAGTATCCACAATGTAGACAACCTGACTGTGCAGAATGGGTTTATACATCAGGGGTGCGTGTGTGTGTGTGTGTGTGTGTGTGTGTGTGTAGCAGGTGCACACCTGGTCAGACCTGATGGCGTTCAGAGGTGTAGCGTGCCAGAGTCTCTGAAATCAGGTTGGTTTTTTTTGGATGGAATAATCAGAACGGCCGAGCAGGTGTGTGTGTGTGTGTGTGTGTGTACACTACACACGAGCTTATTAACAGAGAACCTGGACAGCAGGTGAACAGATCCACACAGAGAGTTTGAACACAGGACGTTGTGGTGAGAGTGTGGCGTGCGTGCGTGCGTGCGTGTGTTTAACCACACCAATGAGAGCACCTCAGGCTGCGGTTGTAGTGCAGCACACCTGACAGATTCTGGAGGATGAATCAGGTGAAGGTGGTATCTGAGCTAACGGAGCTGTGTGCCAACGCACGCTCACATACATCTGCTCTAGGGAGGGGGGCGGAGCCTGTACCATGAAGTGACATGAGCTTCTCCAGTCTGGTCTTCTATTCATTACCGTACACTGCAGGGCGCACTGAACCGCAGGGTGTACGACCCCCGATCACCGGAAATACGACGCCATCGTTCAGAAATATTTACAAAAAACAGACACAAATATTTTTTATAACACGTTATCCCGTACGTATGATGTCATCATTTAGAGTAAGTTACTACTTTAATATAAACTCTCCTGTGAGGAACTTTCAGTCTGTATCGACTTTGGCGCCCCCTTGTGGACATGGATATAAAATCTCCTTACAGACTCGTACTACACTATAAGGATTATATTCTCTATCTGTATTTTAGAGTTTGAGTATTTTTATGACAGTAACAGTCGTTACAGTTCACTGCTCCTCTGTATGAGCGTGTGATGAATACTAATGTTGACTCTTGATTATGAAAGCTGCACATAAATACACACTAGCTGACTGAATCCATGATTTTAACTGCTTTAAAAAAAGAAGAGCGAACTGTTTTTACACATTAAATTTCAGTTTACTCTATCAGGAATATATAAATGTATATATACACACGTCTGTAAGAAGTTGATTTCCTCTGGTTCTACTCTTTAAAGGTTTGTGTTTGACTCAACACAACATTTCTACTAGCTTCAAAATAAATTCTCATGTACAGAAGGTCGGCAGAGAATTAAAAAAAAAAGATACAGTATTTTTTTAGACGTAAAGTTCAAGCAGCTCCGTGTTTGTTCGATGGCTGATCAGGTAATCACTAAATTAGTTCCTCTTTAAGCAGAATGAAGGTTACCTGTAGAGAATATACACATATAGAGACGTTGATTTATGACAATCTAGAGCAGTTCTTTAATCTGATAGGAGCTGTGTTTACTATTTTAGGGGAATGAATCAGCGAGACCTTTACTTTGAAAGTTTCTTGGCTAAATGATCGTTTAAGTTGTGATTGATGAGTTCACACACGACAACACTGAAAGCTGGATTAATATATGAGTTAACGGAGTGAGAGGAGAACGAGGCGTGAGGCCGGTCATCGAGGATCTCTGATGCTCAGCGGTTTATAAATGTTGGGCAGAAACCAGAGAGCACGACTGAGTCACTTCCTGCTACAGGCTCATGGCGAGCGGGACGAGGGGCCGGCTGGTTTTTGTAGTGTGTCCCTCTGCATAGTATGACACACACACACACACACACACACACACACACACACACACACACACAGGACGCTGCTCTAATACACACCAGCTATAAAGATAATGTCAATAACAATAACAACAACGCTCGCTCGTGTTTCCATTGGCTCGTAGACGCCTTTGGTGTGAACTGTGGAGGTTGTCCAGCTTGCAGGCGACCTGTGGACGGATGGAGGGTGGACGGAGTAAAAGATGGATGTGATCAACAGAATCTGGACGGACAGACTTCCCCTCTAATCTCCTCTACGGCGTGCAGCGCTGAAACGATGACGTACACGTGGAGCTGAGGTGACTTCTATAGATTTTGTGTGTTAGTACTTCTTCTTCTAATCTATGGCTCCACCTCTCACTTGCTCTCCCTGCCCTCGTCAGACTTGCTCTTCTGTATTTGGTGTTGACTTTGCATTATTTGACTTATTTGGTTTTTTAAAGAAAGAAAAAAAAAAGAATAAAGTATTTGTCCTTTGGGGAAAAGAAGAGACAGCAGCGTCTAAAGCGATCAAAAAAGTAGCAGCAGTAGCAATGTAAATAAATAACATCGTTTGAACAAAACAGTACACATCATAAACACCACACGCTAACACGCTAATATGCTAACTCCCTAAAATCATAATTGGTAGATCGGTGAGACACCATGAAAGCTTTTTACAGAACCCAGCTATTCTCAGAGCTCCTCCTGTTTGCTTCCTGACACATTTCACTTCCACTTCTCCGCTCTCTTTAAACTTCTCTTTAACTTCCGCTCACACTTTCTGAACACTCCCTCTCTTCCTCTCCCTCGCTCCTCGTCTCTCTTAACGTTTCATCCTCTCTCATCCTTTCCTCCGTCTCAACAACATTCATGAATCTCTCTCTCTCTTCCTCTGACACTTAACAGTTTCCTCTCTCTCTCTCTGCAGTCCTCACTTCTTCTCTGTGTCTAGCAGTGATTTGGTTTCGGTGCGTGATGGGACTGGAGTCTGCACTACAGGCAGGCTTTGGCTGTGGGGAGGCAGGAGGACTGGAGTCAGTCAGTCTCTGAAGACCTGCGCTCATTAAACACATCTCTACATACCCAGCAGACACAAAGACGCTCCGCTGTGTCTGGATGTTCAAACCTCAAACTATTTCATCCTAACAATCTTCTACTTCAGGGGTCTCAAAGTCACCTTACCAGGGGCCCCCCTTCCTCAGAGGGATGCTGCTACCTGAACTCACTTCTCTCTTGTGTTTAAGCCTGCTCCACACGGCGGGCGGAAACAAGTCAGACTTGATTCTGTCTGAAATCAGCAGATGAGACGGATCGAGGTCTCTGAAGATGACCTGTGCTCCAGGAGTGTTTCAGGAGAGACTAAACGTTTTTGTGTTTCTAAAGAGACGTTTTGTTGTCGGGTTGACTCGACTGAATATATAATGTGCTGACTCATGGTCAGTGGGTATCGTTACGAAGAAGTGAGTTAATCATCGGAGCGCTTGTTAGCAAAGATTTGGGGAGTTTCTTTTTCACTTTAGAAACTTTAAAAATGTCTACATCAAATTTTACAGCAAACAAAAAGAAGATTTAAAGATCGGTTACTTCTTGCCTTTGGACAGAATATAAATGCAATCACAACTAGGTGAGGAAATGTTCACGAGTAGATTCAATAATGAAAGTATGAGACATTTTGGAAACTACCTGGGTAGATGTAGGATTGCTCTGAAACAACAGTAAGATTCTTCTCGCCTCTAACACGTGAGTCAGATCAGACCCCTGAACTTTTAATTTGAGACCCCTGCTCCGGCTCCTAAAAACACCACAACATGCTTCATCATTTCTAAGCAGCACTAAACCTCTCGGCCTCCTCCACCTCCAACATCAACCTACACGCAGCCTTTGGTCTGGAAACGCTGTGGAGCGCTACGTAAACACAGAACAGCAGAAGAAGACGGACGGAGAGGAAGAGGTAGACGGACAGAGGGGGGGAGTAAAGACGTGCTCCACAGAATAAGATCTACCAGCGTTTACACTCTCTGTACATGATCAACTTCTCCTCCTTTCCTTCTCAATAAAATCTCCACCTGCTCTCCTCTTGACCTCTGACCTTTCACACTATCAACGGTTATCACACCTCGCTCTTCTTCTACATTCTCGTCTTTTCCAATCGCACACTTCTAGGACGAGTCGCCCTCCGTCTCTCTAATCGCTCTTTTAGTTCATCTTAGGCCCTCTGAATAAAAAAACAAAAACATGGACGATAACTCTACAGAGCTAGATGCAACGATGCTAATTTTTTTGGGATTATTTTTCATTGTGTTTTTTTTTCTGAATATGCAGCTAAATACAGAAATGTGTGTTTATAATATCATATATAAGTTAATGTGGGTTACGTTTTATTACATGTTCAACAGATTCAAGCTCCTGTGAGGATCTTTCAGTTTGGCGCCCCCCGGTGGCCAAAAGGGGTACATATTGTGTTTTTGCTGATCATGTCCTGTACATGTGTAGGTTGTGTTTTCTGGTAAATAAAAATCCTGCAGCTTTCATTTAGCAGTCAGTGAATCAGTCCTTGTTGATGTTAACTGGGGAAAACTTCATAAAAGGCGTTTTTTTTCAGCGTGCTGTAAATCGTCTTGCCTCGCACCAAACAAGTGGCAGCGGTTACAGGCGTTCATCTATGTTGTCGATCATAGCCTCCTTTGATTTTGATTTATTTCAGTCTCTTTTAGAACTTCCTCACAGGAGCTTTTAATATTCTGTGTGTGTGTGTTAGCGATTTATTATTATTATCTCACTCTAACAACCAGCGACTGTGTACCACACACACACTCACACTCACACACACATACAGCCTGAGAGTGTGTGATAGTAGAAACACCTGAAGAGTCATAATTGCACCCGGACAGTGTCGTGTCCTCCTCCACGGCTTTTATGTACAAGAGCTTCCTGTTTTTACTAAACGTAGCAGACGCTTCGTTCCAGTGTGTAGTGACTACTCTGTCGACTAATCCAACGGCGTGGATCAATGCTGGAGACGGACATGTAGGTGAAAGACTAACGGATGTGGATGAAATGTAGAAACGCACGCACGCACACGCGCACACACACACACGCACACACACAGCGAGGTGAGTTGTGTTTAAAGAATGAAGCTAGCTACAGAGTGCACCCTTGACTACCCCGTCCATCCCATGTCTGCCTGTCCAGATTCAACACAAAGACAAAAAACATCCATCAGTCAGTCTCTCCGTCAATCACTCCATCCGCCCGTCCAGACTCCTCCCCCTCCTCTGTGGGCTCTTCGGGTTCTCCGGTGGACAGATGGACAGACGGGCTCTTTAATGCTAACGCTAGGCTTAGCTGCTAACGCTGGGCTAGACTAGGACAGACTGGAGTCTGGGGTTTCAGCAAAGCCGTAAGCTAGGCTAGTCTAGCGTCTGGCTAAGCTAGCGTCGGGCTGGGCTAGGCTACCTACTGAAGAGCGAGTGGAGCTGGTGCTGATGGCTGTAACACTGGCTGCTGCGAGGCGACTCGGTGCGATCCATCACCGTCTGGAACCAACCGGCCACGTCCACCTCCAGCACCTCGTAACGCCGGATGAAACTGTGCTCCTGGACGAGGGGAGAAGAACGTTTAGTTACATTTGATCATTAGGATATTTGAATTCCAACAACATTCACGTTTAGTCGCTTTGAGCGGTGTCTTACCAGCAGCGTGTGGTATTTTGGCCGTTTTCTGTGATCCTTTGTGAGGCTGTGGGAGAACAAGAGCACAACGTGAAGCTGCATGTAACCACGGTAACCGTATAAATAAATGTATATAATGTTGCTGTAATGTGACACTTAAATAAAATGTACTCTAAGCTGTAATCTCATATGTTCAGGTAATAAATGTGATGTCACTGGCAGCCAACCAGCCTGAGGGTAAGCACGGTGTGGGACAACTTTACTTAGGGTGAGTGCGCCCTAAAAGTCCAGAGAGGACGATCAATGTAGCTAACTCCCCCCCCCCCCCCATAGGTTTCTGTCTGGACTGTGGAGCGAGACTCGTACTCACCAGTCTTTGACAAAGGACTGGAAGTCGAGGGAGAAGCCCATGCCAAGGGGCAGCAGAGGAGGGTCTTCCTGCAGCACTTTGGTCAGAACCTCAAAGTCTGTCTTGCAGTTCTTGTAGGGAAACTGTCCCGTGGCCAGCTCCACCTGAAGGACAAAACCCGTCAACCACAAAGATTTCACTACTTTCAAAAAATGAGAAACTTAAGAGACTATAAATCTGACTGTCAGTTTTGTCAGCAGCTTCACTTTTATGCTCAAACTATCAGACTATTTGCAACATGTTCCCTCGTTAAATGAGCAAGAAACACAGACTTTTATTTTGAAATGTAGCTGCTGAGGTTCTGTATTTCTGTAGCACTCGTGTTTATTCAGAGCTGTACATTAAAGGATGATTCTACATCTATCCTTGTCTGACTCTGAGAACGTGTGTGCTTTGTGAGTGATTCTAAAAGGATGAATGAAATGTTACCAGAGAGATGCCGAGGCTCCACACGTCTGCTCTGATGTCGTAGTCAGGTTTGGTGGGGTCTGGAGGGTCTATTCTCTCCGGCTGCAAGAACACAAACAAACACTTGAAACAATGCGACCTGATAGAACACAGCGAAGGAAAGAAATGACTAAACGTCCCAGACGAGTGTTAGTGGACCCTCAGTAAGCCCCCGGGCCGGTATATCAGCACTTTCAGCTCCGTGCACTGAGCTCATGATGCTGACATGTTCATGTAGAGTTTATCATGTTCTCACAACAAATAATAATTTAACCATAATTCAACATCTGGTTTCTTTAACTTTCACTCTGGAGCAAAGATCAGCTTTTAAATTTGAACATTTTGAACAACATTTTTAGTCATATCGGCCGGGGCTAGATCAACCAGAGAAGATGTTTGTGGTGTTGTGAGTGCAGATTGCGTGGGGTCTCCCTCACCGCCATGTAGGCTGCACAGCCGGCGCTGCGGGTCTTGGCCTTGGAGTCGACCAGGCGTCCGCTGATGCCGAAGTCGCAGAGTTTGATCTGACCTTTATCGTCCAGGAGGATGTTGGAGGGCTTGACGTCCCGATGGATGACACCGTGTTTCTCTTTCAGGTACAACAACGCCTTCACGATCTGCATCAGACACAAGCACGGGAAGAATGTGAGACACAACCAAGTGAGTGAGTGTGTGTGTGTGTGTGTGTGTGTGTGTGTGTGTGTGTGTGTGTGTGTGTGTGTGTGTGTCCTCCTTCCACTTACTGCTACTGTCATCTTTCCAAGGATTCGCTCTGGGATGGGGCCCTGGATTCTTTTCTTCAGCTTCTCAGCACACGTTCCCATCAGCTCCATGGCGATAAATACATCCGTCTGTACGAAATCACACACACACACACACACACACACACACACACACACACACACACACACACACACACACACACACACACACACACACACACACACACACACACACACACACACACACACACACACACACACACACACACACACACACACACACACACACACACACACACACACACACACACACACACACACACACACACACACACACACACACACACACACACACACACACACACACACACAGTCCTTTTATCATATTCATTCAGGGGCAACCAAAATAAATCTACTCAAACACAAAGTGGCACATCATCCCAGGAGGAGGGGGCGCGGGGTCTCCTGTGGTAAGAAGTGACACAGTATAGAAACGTCCCCTCCCCCCTCCTACTGGCTTGAGGTGAATTCTCCTGAGAATATCCTGCTGTGTTCTCACATCAGACCACTCAGACTTACTGCACTGTAACGTCTTAAAGGGACACTCACGTTAGTAACTATGGCCCCGTAGCACTGGATGATGTACGGGCAGTCGTGACTCTTCAGCACCACATCCAGGTCCATGAGGATCCGCTTGTTCTCGTCCTTGTTTCCTGTACGACGCATTTGCTGGTGACACACAAACAAAAAAGTATCTTAAGATTAGAGAAAGGGATTGAACGTTTTAAAGATGCAGTTTGATAGGATGGTGTGTTTAGAAACATGTAGGAAACCACAGACTCCTCTGGTGAGCTCATTGACTTTCTAATTCTTTAACAGCCCATAATTAAGTCTTCTCTTAAACAGGAGGGTGGTTATGTGGGTCATTAGTGTCACTGTGTTGGTAAATAAGACACGATCAAAAGCACAGCAGAAATCAGTGAGCTCAACCGAGCAGAGGTTGTCTGGACTTAAAAAGGATGTAAATGGATGTTTCCTTCTTGCGTTTATCGTTCAGACTTTTTAACATGTTTTTAAAATAGATCCACATGTTACAAATTGTTTCTCTGAGAGGTTTAAGAGATTCAAGTTAAGGAGACTGGAGTCATTAAAGATCATCTCTGCAACCCGTCTGCATCAAACATCTTCTGAGTACGGCTTCAAAACGTTTGTTATATCGATACTTTGTAATACCGCCTGATTTAAAAGTACAATCTCAGTTTGTTTACGTTCGATAGCAGTACAAGGAACCAAAGAAACTACAGATCTACATCTACAACAAAAAGCTACTGCGAATAAAAGCGAGAGAGAGAGCAGTGGTGGAGGAGGTCAAGGCCAAGGTCAACTTTATTATCCCAGAGGGGCAATTTGCTTTACAGCAGGAGTGACGAGGTAGAGCGTCGTTAATTTAAAAACAGAGAAACAAAGAATAAAGACAATGTTTCTGATTGCTTTTAAGCGCTTAGTGTTTCCTGGGGTCGGATTTGAACCCATGGCAGATGTGACGAGGACCACAGCCTCCATACATGGGGCGTGCAACAGAACCACCAGACTATCAGGCAGTAAAAAAAAAGATTTGTGCACCAGCGCTGTCTGCAGACTAGAAATAAAAAAAGAAAACTCAGTTATGGTGCCCAGAAGTTCATTATGTTTTTCTGTATTAATGAAACAGCTTTCAAAGTTTTGTATTTTACACTCTCTCCACAAACACGAGCAGATCAGCATCATTTATTTTGAAAAGGACTCAATAAACAACACATTTGAGGAGTGGAGAACTAGATGATTTGGTCGTCTTACATTGAAACTAGGGAGAAGAAAAAAAAGGATATTTAATTTGTGTTTGTTTGTTTGTTTGTTTGGGTTTTTTGTTCATTTATGTCAATTGTTAGTTACTGAAGAAATGTTGTGGAGTGTTTGTGTAGTGTGAAAAGAGTAATATATAATATGAATTTGTAAAATGTATTGTCACAATATAATCTGCGGACCCCAGGAAGAATAGCTTCTCGCTATGCTGAAGCTAATGGGGATCCAAATAAAACAAACAAACAAACAAAATGGGGGCACATTAAAAAGATATGGATGAATGTGTTGTGTTGCTGGAGGCTCTTACTTTGACAGCGATGACATGGCCGGTCTTCTTGAAACGCACTTTGAAAACCTGTCCACACGTTCCACTGCCGATCTCGCCCTCACTGATCAGGTCGGTCACCTCTGCTGGATACCGCTGTGGACCAACACAAACACACAAAACAGGAGTTTGAGATCAAGCTCAAGAGATTCCTCCTGGACAAAATGTACATACTTTGACAAGAGGAAACTTCAGAGCATCGTGGGGCCTCTGGGTAATTTACTAACAAATGTCTAGATCCGTATTTAAGCTGCTTCATGGTCTGAAAACAGCAGCACACAGCAGGGAGACTCATTATGATCCTGCTTAGTTTAAATCAAATCAGTGATGACGCTGGGAGTGCATGTGTGACGTGAGTGAGCTTCCCCTCTGGGCTAACGAGAGGAAATGAAGACAATCTGAAGAGCAGCGATGACTCAAATTCATTCTTTGAAGCATCTTCAGACCAGGACTGGTACTGACTGTGACACTGGACCAGAAGGCTGGAGGAGGAGGGAAGACAGAAATAGACTGAAGGCAGATTTCAGTCGCCTTCATCTTATCGCGGTCAACAGAAAGATGTGAGGGCGTTCTGATGTTTTTAATGACAGAGATTCTCTGCTCAAGGACACCTAAGCAGGTCGGGTGTTTGCTGGTTTAATAAAAGTTTTTCACCATACCGGCCTCGCTGCTTTAACAACCAACGTGAAATACTACATGTTTTGTCTTTGAAGATTGAGAAGAACAAAAGTCAAAAATAAAAATAAAGATGTTTTTTTTTTTTACAAACAAAAACAATCTATTAAAACAAGAAAATAAGAAATTCAGAATCAGGATCCTTAAAATGTCTTCTAGTAGCCCCTGAAACGTTACTTACTCACACATGTCCCTCTCAGTGTGAAGTTGGCTGGCATAGTCTCACCTAACGTCTAAAAGCACATCCTACCTGACCGTCGATCTTCAGGTAACCCGTCTGCTTCATGATCTCCTGCAGTTTCTGGTCGATCTCTGCACTGCAGGGAGAAAATAAAAAACACAGAATGTGAGGGAGGGGAAAATGCTGTAAGGACGATGTTTGAGAGAGTCCTGACTCACTGACGGGTGCTGTGTGTTTGTTCTTTTACATATGTTCTGCCCACACTCTCTGCATAGGCGTCCATTATGACCAAAAATAACCTCCTCTTCTTGAAATGACCCTTCATCCTGCTCACTCCACTTTGTCAGTGTTACTGCGCTGTCTTCATGTTTTATCATCTATATGTGTTTATCTGGTTCTGTATTCATTTTCAAACCAGACTCATTTGGACTCAGATGTTCCTCAGCACGTGTCCACTTACTTCTCTAGGCTCTTCTGCAGGCCGTACGGCGGCGTGGGCAGGGTGAGCATGTGTCGCGGGCGGCTGGGGTAGGGATGGTGCTGAGGCGAGCTCTCTGAAGACGACGAGCGGCTGCCTCCATCGTTGGCCAGGGGCAGCTGGAGCGCTGTGGTGGAGACACATGACGTGTTAGACACAAAAGGAGGACAGAACGGAGGATAGTAAACTATTCACAGCAGAGGCCAGCATGCCAGCAGGGAGCCATGTTTATTCATGAATTCACTGATTTAAAAACTGTTGTACACCAAATGAGAAAGTGACCATGTTTATCAGCTTTGTCTGACGTCGTCACTCTTCTTTGACTTTTTTGTTTCAGCCCTTGTTTTGATTCACTGGTGTTCTGATCTAACGTTAAAAACAAACAGGACGGTTATCTCAGAGTGGAAAAGCAACACCAGAGAGAGAGACAGCTCGGAGTTAGACCACAGCTCGTTCTTTAAAGAATAACTATGATTAGTAAGAGTATTAGCACAGCCATTTGTTTCATCAGTAATGATAGCATTGTACTCACTTAAATAAAGATAAATCACCAAAAGAGACAAGTCACAGGAAGGTAATCCCTCACTGTTTAGGAAATGACTCTAGCCATGTAGCATTGCAACAAAAGCCGCCATCATTACGACTTTCTACTTAAAGGTTGCATCCATAGCGCCGCACTTTGGTGTCCCAGTGTGTGCTCTCGCATCGTGGGAAGGCGTGGCAGAAGAACAAGAAGAGTACTTGCCGGCTCTGACGTTAAACACTGCCACCGTCTCCCCCTTGTTACACCTCATCACCTCAGATGACGGCTCGGGCATTGACTTTGCTCCACCATTCCACTGCGATGCGTCATACATTGCAGACGAGTTGTAACAGAGGTGTAAATATCCCGTCATGAACTGGCAACATGCATCGATCAGCCATAACATTAAGACCACTCACAGGTGAAGTGAATATCACCTTTCATCAGGTGGGATGTGTTAGGCAGCACATGGACTTTTTTTAGTCCTCAGAGTTGAAAGCAGGACAAATGGGCGAGGGTAAGGATGTGTGCGACTTTGACACGGGTCAAACTGTGACGGCTAGATGACCTGAGTCAAAGCAACTGGGTGTTTCCCAGTCTGCAGTGGTCCGTCACCAAAAGGAAGGAAAGCCAGTAAATCGGGGACTAACTGATGCCCTGTGGGGAGCAAAGGCTGGTCTGTGTGGTCTGATCCAACAGAAGAGGTAACCATGCCGACCTCTGTCCACCGCCTAAAGATCGCCTCAAAACTAGACCACAGAGCGATGGAAGAAGAAGCCCTGGAGGGAACGTGACAATGACTTCAAGGTGTTGACTCGGCCTCCAAATCCTCCAGATCAGAATCCAATCAGGCCCCTGTGTGAAGTGCTGGACGACAAGTCTGATCCACCTCAGGACTTTACAGTGTTTTAAGGATACCACAGCACACCTGCACAGGTCTGCTGGAGTCCATTTCTCGTAAGGTCAGGGCTTTTTTTGGCCAACACAAAATTAGGCAGGTGGTTATGGTGTTATAGCTGATTGGTGAATCAACGGAGTCTGAACAGACAGGAAGTCATGACGGATCATGTCTTCTTCGGAGACCTCAGAGATTATTTTGGTGAGTACAATCTTATCATAAGTGATGAAACTGATGGCCGGCAGGAACAAAAACAATCCCAAGTTTTAAAGAACACAGTTTGACAGTTTTACATACACATTCTGATTAACGTCCATTCTATCTTTGATAACCCTGACATGCCGACGGGACAGTCGCAGGTCCAGTTCACAACATGAGCAGCACTGAAATCCAAACTGAGGATGCAACATGCTCACAGTCGCGTTTAAACAGAGGTTCAAACATGCGTTATCTAGGACAAGTTAAAACAACTCTGACCTTGTAATATCGAGTGTGTGTGTGAGAAAGATTGACTTGTTATTAAAAGTAAATGTTGAAGTTGTTTTAGTACAAAAGTTTCATGCAACCGAAGACAAAAAGTCAGCAGCTCCAGTGACTTTCTAAGAGTGGAAATCTCTTCACATCAGAAACGTTTGGAAAAGTTCAAAACCAGATCCCAAAACATTTTGAGAGCCGAGCAGCTGTAATAACTATCATCAATGTTTTTGTTGTAGCAGGCTGGCAGCTCTGCTGTGAGCGACGGCAGGTGATTGTGTCCATGAGTCACCTGTAGATGGATCAGCCTGTAAGGGGGAGAGTCAGTTAATGGAGGAGAAGAGGAGTTAGTACGGAGAGGAAGGAGAGGCCCAGGCAGTGTTTGGCACAGATCGCATCTCCAAAGTTCAGCCGGCTCCAGATGGACAGACGGGCAGACAGAGCAAAGGAGAGGGGGAGACACACAAACACGCTGCTGCAACACCTCCTGCTCACACAGCGCTGCTGCAAAAGGAAGGAGGAAGAGGAGGAGGAGGAAGAGGAGGAAGAGAGGGATGCCAGAAGATGAATAACAGGCATCAACGACATCAAACAGTCGGATGTGAGAGAGACTCAGAAATTCAGCCAAAACTGCAGAGCACAGACGAAGCTGGGAGTCAGACAGTCAGTCAGTCGGACTCGGACAGGAAGGCAAGTCTTCAGTCAGCACACAAAGAAAAGAGAGAGAGAGAGAGAGTGTACAGAGCCACACTCCTGCAGACGGACCAGTGGGGATGCTGGATTAGAGACCGTGTCAAACAAAAACACAACCCAAAAACATTGTGTCGTGCAGAAAAGCCACATGCACCGTGATTCTCTGCCTCCAGCAAAAAACGAAGGTTAATCGTCGGACACACGTCCACACAGACACACACGCGCACACACGCACACACGCACACCGACACTGCCCTGCCACTGGCACAGACGCACATACAGAGAGAGAGAGAGAGAGAGAGAGAGAGAGAGAGGAGGTATAGGGGTGGAAAGATGGAGAGATATGATTTGAAAGGTGTAAATAATCTTAAATATCAGGACTGGTGAGGGATGAATCTTTTGCGCTTTTTGGGACTTTCACTTAGTCGTAAACTTATCAGGCACTTGAAGGAGGAGACTAAAAAGTGTGAGATGGAAAAAACGTGAAATAAAATAAAATACCATGTTTCACTGCTGGCATGTTAAAGCTTAAGTTTCTAAACTAAACCTGTTAAATTTAACCAACTTTGTCCGTTTTAGACTTCAGAATCAGAAATACTTAAATACCCCCGGTGGAAAATCGGGAAACACCATCGGGTATTGTAAATTTAAGTAATTTAGTAGTTACGATAACTTAAGTATTGTAATACAGAGAAATCTGTTTATGAAACTGCCTGTGTTTTTCTCTGATAGGTGTGAAGGTGTTATGAGTGGAAGGTGGATGAGGGGAGGAGGGAGTTGGTTGGGGGGGAGGGGGGGGGGGGGAGGAGGAAGAGAGGAGGAAGAGAGGAGCAGTGGCAGAGAGAGCGATGGATTGAATGATACCTGCGCGCTGGGAAGGGGCTGGAGCAGGACTGAGCTGGATCACGATGACTAGACAGAGGAAAGAAAATATACACACACACGCTCATTACTTCATTGTTCTAATCAGACAGTCACACATGTACACACATGTACACATGTACACACACACACGGCTGACAAGTACACACTGACTTTCAGGCTTGGAGATTTCTCCCGTTGTGGTAAATATTCAGCAATAAGTAATCGTGTACTTCTGAAGTTCCTCGTCTAAGCAGCCTAATTTTTTCCACTGAAACGACAACATTTGGAGAAGCATGCCAAATTCATATTGTTTCATTTTTTTTCTAAAGGCTCAGTGATGTCCTACAGCTGAATTTAGTTATTACTACGCTACGATCTCCGTGCACATAACTCTGTACCGTACCAAAGTCCACCTCTTCTAATATAACTCTGACACCTAGTGGTTAAAATGGGTACTGCAGTTTAAATTCTAAACATTGTAGAGAGCTGTCTCCCCCCTCCTCTCTAGAGGGGATGCTCACTCAGGTCACCATGTGGTGGACTCTGAAGCTTCAGTGTTTATCCAGCTCTGCATGGGTCTGTAAACCTTTCTGTGTTCTAACCTCTCTCCATTTTTCAAAAAGCATCTCCAATATTGATCCTAGTTTGAGCACGTTTCTGCTCGTGGAGCTTATTAGAAACATGCAGAGGCTTTTTAGGTCGGGTACAATCACTTCTATCTGAACCACTTCTCTTGCCCGCTTCCATCGCTGCAACACCTGTTGACCTGATAACTGCTCTCATATCTGGCAAACCGAGGGGTGTCCAAAACGACCGTGTGGGCGTGCCTACCTTCTCTGATCCAAACAAATCCAGAGCATTCAGGAGCAGAATCTAAAGTTAGAAGGAGGACATACTGGCTGCTGCATTGTTGTCAGAGAAGCCAGCACTTCAACATGTTTCCTTAATGATCAGATAGTAAGATACCTTTAAATATTGGTCCATTAATTTCATGGAGGCATCAAGAAAAGAAACAGTATTTACAGTGGACTGGTTATGTCATGACCCTTACCCAATGAACTTAATCAGGATAGCTGCAGATTGAAGAATTATTGGTGCAACAATTGAAAGTCTATACCCCAGAGGGATTATTAATATCCAGGCTTATATTCTCAATTTATAACCTGGCTTTGGTCTTTTCATCAGTAGGTTTATCACTGGAAAATACTGTCACTCATTCACAGTCAATGTAATCACAGAGAGAAAAGTACCAGTAAATAAGAAGTAAAGCAAGTTTCTGAATGTTTGCAGCAACAGTTATAATTTACTGTAACGCCAGAATTCTGTACAGTCCATTTAGGTTATTATTATTAACATTATTATATAATATATTTATTAATAATATAACATCTACATTAATAACTAATTCTAATATAATATTATTACATAAATATTATTAATTATTATTACCTTTCTAACGTTTCTTCTGTTTAAAACACAAAACCAACGGCTGCTAACGGCTGTCGAACGTTAGCCTTCATTTGAATTAGCTTCAAAAACTAGCCTCAAAAAACTGTCAGTAATAAATGATTTAACGCAGGAGCTGCAGGCAAACACATTATTAATACATTACATTAAACGACAGATATGTGTCGATAGATGGCACCTGCTTAATATTTAATGAAAAGACTGAATAACTACATCACATTTTGCAGACTGAAGGCTGGGCCTGCCACCGACTATCACTCACACTGCTAGCGTCGTTAGCATGTAGCGTGTTAGCACAGCAGGTTTGACAGGACGGGATCAGAGCTTCTTACGGGACGTGACTGGCAGCGAGATATTTCATGACACTGGTTTGTACTTTTTATTATATGCTTTACTAACCATAGAAACAGCCCCGCTTCATAATAAGGTAATTTGACGGTGAAATCTACCGACCAAGCTGAGTCGGTGTTTGTTTATGTAGCTAGCCTGTTAGCATGTAGCTAGTAACACCCCCACTGCTACCCTCCGCCTCTCCGGCTGTTCTGGTCGTTAAAGACCACCCCGGTTCTCCCCGGTTCTCCCCTCGGACACTCACTCGGCCTCGGACGGGATCTCTGCGGGCTCATGTCGATGTTGAGGTCGATTCTCCGGCGAGCTTCTTCATTCTCCTGCTTTAGTTTCTCCTCGATTCGCGACAGCCTCTGTTCCAGCGACGACATCTTGAAAAATTGAGCAGAGCACCATGTAGATCCCAGAAGAGCTCTCGACTCCCCCTCTGTGGCAGGCAGCGTACACACACACACACACACACACACACACACACACACACACACACACACACACACACACACACGCACACACACACACACACACACACACACACTAATACACTAATACACACAGACACACACTAATACACACACTAATACACACACACACACACACACATACACACACTAATACACACACACACACATACACACACACCAATACATACACACACACACACACACACACACACACACACACACACACACACACACACACACACACACACTAATACACACACACCAATACACACACACACACACACATACACACACTAATACACACAAACACACACACACATACACACACATACACACACACCAATACACACACACACACACACACACACACACACACCAATACACACACACACACACTAATACACACACACCAATACACACACACACACACACCAATACACACACACACACACACACACACACACACACCAATACACACACTCCAATACACACACACACACACACACACTAATACACACACACACACATACACACACTAATACACATACACACACTAATACACACACACACATACACAAAACACACCCACACCAACACACACACACACCAACACGCACACACACTAACACACACACACACACACACCAACACGCACACACACTAACACACACACCCACACACACACACACACACACACACACACACACTAACACACACACACACACACACACACACACACACAGCTCATAATTCACACAGTCATACCTTTACAGTCAGAAACAGTCATATTCACATTATTTATGTGCCTGAGTATTGCTGCTCAGTCATCACTTATGGGTCTCTCTGTGTAGTTAATGTTGCTTTTCACTATTGGTTTCTCAATATGTGGGTCGGGACCCCAGTAGTGGGTCATGGAGTCATTTTTAGTGAGTTGTCAATGTGTGCCTGGATAAAAACTTGTATCAAAAAGTCTGGTAAGCGCTTTTTTAAACGTTTAGTTTCTTTCTTCAGAGAAATGTTTTGTAGCGACTGAGATCCAAACTGAAATTTTTTTCTGTAAATAAATGTTATTGAATAGAATAGATGTTTATTGCCATTTGCACAGGTACAGGACAGTACAGGTACATTGGACTTTTTGTGCATTTCTCCCTGAGTCAGCTTATACAAAAAAAAGTTAAAATTATATATAAAATAGAATAGCATTGTAAGAAAAAAAGAGTAGAAAAGTACAAATAAAAAATTGGTCGAAAAAGTATCAGAATCAGTCGCGTTTATTTCACAGATGAGTTGGATGTGGGTCCTGAGGCCAGACGAGTTGACAACCACTGCTGTACACTGTGAGCAAGCAACGTGTTAACTCCACTAAAGGTTGTTAATCTAGTCCACTATTCATTGAAGGAAGTCAACACACAGCATAATGTTTCTCCTGTTAGACCCCTGGTGTGTTTTTTCTGCAGCAAGTTCGAGTCAGCTGATGTGAGAACACAGCAGGATATTCTCCAGAGAATTCACCTCGAGCCAATGGAAGGGGGTTGTGACTGTCTGCACATGACCGCTACGATCTCTTGCACCTAATTAAATCGCTGCATTGTTGTGTTGTTCTCCGCTCTTTTGTTGATGGTGTGATATCCTTGAACTAAACGTAGCATCGATATAAAGGCAAATATTCTCATATGCTCTCGTGCGAGTGAAGGCATTATGAGTGAAACCAGTTTACACCATTAATTTGTTCCCAGCATCAACAATCACATCAATATATCTGGATTTTGACTGTTGTGTTTCACTACTATTCATGTAAATGAACGAGTAAAACACTTAAACCGGATTTGACTACTAGTGACTTCAATTTTATATTAAAGTATACTGCGTGCATTCTCCAACAAGGGGTTGTAAATGAATGAAACGCTAAACCGGAAGTGCAACACAATTTTATTTTGAAACTTTTTAGTGTGTATTTTTGTTCCTGACAGCGTCCTGACAGTGAAGGTTCTTAGAGCTCCCCAAAACATGTGTGTGAAGTTTCTTGTTCTAAATCCACTCTGATCCTGTATTTGATCATGTCTATAAACCCCTCTATTTCAGCCCTGCTCAGAACAGGCCGTTTCTGTGTCTGTACCTTTAAATATGTAAATGAGCTGTGTCTGACTACGCCCCCTCTCTGGAAGGGTTTGGGTGTCTCGGCCTTTCTCGCTCCATGTCCTGTTGTTTACGGTGAGAAGGCAGACTCAGAGGGCAGAACAAACACCTAGCTGTGGGAGTGTCACCCACCTGGGGGAGGGGCTACTGCCCTTTGTGATGTCATGAAGGGAAAATCTCCAAATGGCCTGTTTGAGCACACATTTTCTGAAAAGTGGAGCAGGCAGAAGATGGAGAGGATGAACTTTTCTCATCATTGAGGGGTTTGTAGACAGACTAGAGACACATATTAGAGTTTGAGAAACATGGTGAAGTTTATAATATTTGACCTTTAATTTACTGTTAAAGGAGAAAGTCATCACATCATCCTCAAAGATGATTCAATATTTACCAATAATTGCAAAACACACTTTCATGTGTTATTCTGTACTTGACCCCTTCCTTGCTTTGAAAGCAACACACCCTCACCCGTAATAACCAGGACACAGACAGGAATATTCACTCCAGCTTTTCTTTATAAAATAAGTCATCTCATACTCTCACATGGTTTCATTTTGTCATACACAGGATGAGTAAAAGCCACACCATCTTACGTACAGCTTCACATCAAACTGCTCCTGTACTCAGAAATGCTGAAGAGTGATGGAAGTTTGGAGTACTCGCTCATATTCTCCTCCGTTTCCCCTCAAACCATATTGTTTGTCAGGAAACTGTATTGCCAAGAGAAGTAGTGAGCTGGGACAGAGTTCACTGTACGAAGCTTGAAAATGCTTCTTTTCTCCAGAAAGCGACGGCTGAGGTTCGTTGTGCTTGTGGTGCCAAGGTTCGATACTTCAGTACTCTTTGATACGCGATCAAAAGTATCCAAGAGCACCGAGGCTTAAAAAAAAAGAGTAAAAGAGAGACAGATCTTCAGCCATTTTTAACCAAAAGCTGCCGCAAGCGAGAATGAGAGAGAGAGAGAGAGAGTGAGAGAGGGAGAGAGAGGAGAGAGAGAGGGAGAGAGAGGAGAGAGAGTGAGAGAGAGATAGAGGGGAACAAACTCTTGTTTAGGTATTTGAGCCTTTTCGACGGCGTTCAGGAGTTTTCCTTCATATTTTGTCCACTCAAAACAAGAGATGACCCGGTATCGATCGCCTAGGACTTCTCTTCTTGTTGCCGTGGGTTTTGATATCATTCGATTTTACTGGTATCGTACAAAAGCTTAAAATTCTGGGATCGTGAAACCCTAGGTGAAGGGGCGTGGCCAGAGGGGCGGCATGGGCCCCCCCCATTGAAATCTGATGGGACACCCCCAAATCTAAATCCATGATTGGCATTTTGTGTAATCAGAGGCGGGACTTAAGTACAAATCAACTAAGCTAATGGTCGTGGTTTTCAGTTGTAAATAAATACTTTGCATGCACACTTTCTAACAAACGATGAACTCGCTTACTAATAAAGTTTTTTTTGCAACTGAGACAGCGTGCAATTTCTTTTGTACTTTAAATTGTGAATTTGTTTTGAATCAAGGTAAGATTTATATGCTGCCAAATTCTGTTACTAACAAGCAAGTATTGGTAAAGAAAGGGGAAAAACAATTGAATTAATTTGCATGTGTGCCCAAAACCTTCATGCCGCCCCTGCATGACGGTGGCCCCCAGGTGGGTAACCCCTATTAAGAAAAAGTCTGGACACGCCCCTGCGTAGGTCACACACACACATTTCCCCAAATCGCTATAAAGTCAAAAAATTCATGGTTGCAAAAAAAGATGTGACTGAAACACACCCTGCTCCAGCGTAGGATTTAAAAAAAGAAACCTGTTTCTCAGCCAGTTGTTGATCTCTTGAGTCAGGTGGAATAATCCTGATGGTGAAGTAACTGATTTGATGTACAAACAACACGGTTAGCATGTCGATAACTTAACGAGCGTGTCTCAAAGAGGACAGTGTGCGACTTGGACGTCATGTCTTAGTGTTCATGTTTTCACAAATTAAAATTAAAATTAAACGTCCTGGCTGAAAAAAAAAAAAAAAAAAAAAGCTTTTCTATGCTGGTGGTTGTGATTCAGTCTGCTACACCAGTTCCAGATTCCACATGTTCTGTACTCAAATGTCTAATTAGAAAAAGATAGGTTTGTGTACTGAACAATGTGTCATGGAGTCAGCTGTCAAATATAACCCCCCAATTTCCACTTCCTCCGTCAGCGCCACGGTTTTCCTCAGTCGGACGGCGCGCGCTCTGCCACACTGGATCTGTTTCTGGAGCGCAGCCTTGAGCCGCTGTACCCACATCACAGAGAGAACTACAAGATCACAGTAGAACTACAAGATCACACAGGAAAAAAAACAAAAAATAAAACATGTTGCTCCGTCTTTCTGAGGATGATTTGTTGTTCATTCGGCGGCTGTTTTGACGCAACGATAGAAAAAACCGATCGTGAGTTTGTACATTGTTTTATTTTGAAATTGAGCAGACACTCTGTGCTTCTCTTTGTCTTACTTCCTGTTTGGCTTGTTCTATTCTGTCCAGCTCGACTCGTTCTTGCAGCGGATTTGAAAACGGAGCAGAGCGTAGTGTCGCTCCAGAGACCGCCGCGCCGCACCGCATGCACGCACAGGGAAAGTGGAAATTGGGGGTCACTGTTCTGCTAAACGTTTTTTGTTGCAGAAATTAAAACCCAAGCAGCTAAAGTTTTTAATAGTAGTTAAAACGTAAGACAGTGGTTCTTGTCCCTAGAGTTCACCGTGCATGACTCTTCGTCTTCACCGTAGGTCTACAAAGTCCAACGCTCTTTCAACTCCTTTTTTTTTTTTTTACAGTTCTTTTCCTGCAGCACGGTCGGGTCGCTCCTCCTGCAGACAGAGGCTCACACAATAAAAACAAAAACAAAAAATGCTTTTATGTGGATCACGCACAACTACAAATGTAAGGCATTGTTATTAGAGGCCGACAGGAAGCCTCAGAAAACAGTACGAGAAGACGGCGAGCTCCGCCTCTCACAGCTGCAGACGACGACCACGATGATACATGAGAGGAGGCGTTTAAAGGCAGAGGAACACAACTCACTGCTGTGTTGTACAATGATTGGAGAGAGAGAGAGAGAGAGAGGTTTGTCCTTTGTGATGGAACATGTCCGCCCGTCAGCTACCTGTGTGGGCGTTTCATATCGTCAGTCCTCCATCTTTAAAAAGTCTGCAGACACACATGATAAAGACTCATTTGTTCACAGTGTAACTAAGAGAAAGTCAGCGGAGACGCTCGGCCGTGAATCCTTCAAAATAAAACATTCCTCGAGGCCTGTGAGGCCCCCCCCCCCTGCCCCTGGAGGTCCACTAGCAGAGGTCGGAGACGTAGTCGAAGTCCCGGAAACTATCCTGGTCTTTGCGCGAGAGCACGCGAGGCTCCCGCGGAGGCGTGAGCGTCGGCGCCTCGGTGGTGAACTCCTCGTCGAAGTTGCTGACGTCCTCTTTGCCCACGATGGAGGGGACGAAGGGAGGGGGCAGCTTCCTCTGCAGCAACGCCTCCCAGTCCACACTCTGGAGGGAAAAGGAAAAAAAATCAATCAGGAGAATTCACCTGGAGCGAGTGGGGGAGGGGGTGGTGACGTTTTATTCCCTGTGATCGCTGCAACGACCATAGACTGTCTGCACGCCACCTCTACGACCTCCGTGAACCTGCTGCTGCATGTTTCCTGTTCTCCAGGATGTTCTTCTCCACTCTTCAGATTGTGATTCTGCTGTAATCATGCTTTACTCACATGCCCACTCATTTGATGACTTCCTGTGTTTGCTGCCTCACAATTTATCCTGCTGTTGTCATGGAAACCCTGATAACAATATTCTATGCTATAGATACTAAAAAAAAGCACATAGTGGAAAACTGCTGATGTGCTGCAAATATTTCCCTTAATAGCCTTTTTTTTCAGACTGCTTTTTTGTGCAGTAACTACGCTCAGCCTTCATCACGTCTTCGTACGTTCATATTGATCCTGAGACGTAATATCGTTGTCCCAGTCTGTGCCGCGGCGTTGCAGATGCGAGAGCTCCACATACACACAGTGTCAGACACACACACACACCACACACACACACCACACACCACACACCACACACCACACACCACACACCACACACCACACACCACACACCACACACCACACACCACACACACACACACACACACACACACACACACACACACACACACACACACACACACACACAGCGCTGTGCTCCCTGTCTCGCCTCTGTTACTGTTATATCGTGGCTTGAAACGGCAGTCTGAACAGGTCAAAGTGTCAAGAGGGAAAGTAAAGATGTGTTTTTGTTCGACCTCCTTTTGCTCCTCAGAGGAGCAAAGACGAGGACGCTTCATCGCCCACATAAAATAACAAAACACACAAAAGTGTACTCACTCTGAAGAACGGCTGCTTCTTCACCTCCTCTGCATCCTTTTCACCAGAGCCCAGTCTTCTCTCAGGGTTTCTCCTCAACAGCTGCTCATGACACACACAGACACACACACACAGACACACAGACACACAGACACACAGACACACACACACACAGACACACAGACACACAGACACACACACACACACACACACACGGTGAAATTGCATCAATATGTGACCTCTCTGACTGTGGGAAAATGTCAGTTTGTCAGCTTTGTTTCTGATGATGAAGTGTTTTGTACATACGTGCAGACTTTGTCATCAAGTATTGTTCATAGACGAGAAGTCAGCAAGTGTGTGTGTGTGTGTGTGTGTGTCTGTGTGTGAGTGTGTGTGTGTGTGTCTGTGTCAGTGTGTGTGTCTGTGTGTGAGTGTGTCAGTGTGTGTGTGTGTGTGTCTGAGTGTGTCAGTGTGTGTGAATGTTCTTACCCTTCTCATGATGCCGATAGCCTCAGTAGAGAGAAAGCGTGGATAACGCACTTCATCATTCACTATGCTGTCAAACACCTCCTCTTCATCGTCCCCTGGGAATGGAGACTACACACACAGACACACACACAGACACACACACAGACACACACACACACACACACACACACACACACACACACACACACACACACACACACAGACACACACACACACACACAGACACAGACACACAGACACAGACACACAGACACACAGACACACACACACACACACACACACACACACACACACACACACAGTGTGATGTCATCAGAGGCGTACACAGACACCGGGATGATAATCACATGACAGAGCCAATGAGTTCTTACCTCTCCCACCAACATTTCATAGATGAGGACCCCGAGGCCCCACCAGTCCACTGCCCGGGTGTACGACGTGTCTGTCAGCACCTCCGGGGCCAAAAACTCTGGCGTCCCACAGAAGGTGCTAGTCCGGTCCCCGAAGCCCATTCCTGCACACAGAGGCAGAACAAACGTGAATACAGTTCTGTGTGTGTCTCAGCATTTCATACTGGGAACACTGGTGTATAAGACAGAGCGCTCTTTTATCCAATGAAAACATAGATATTTAAAGTTAGATTTTACGGTATGTCAAGGTAATGTTTAGAGATTTATTATAGAGATCATTTATTTTATAGTCACACAAAGGCAGAGCTGTCGTCCTGATTTCTGGAAAGTTGGTGCGTGATGTCCCCGATAAATACTGAGGCGCAGTTCCCACCAACTCGCAGCAGATGCTAACATTTTCAAGCTAACTGCACGAAGCTGTTTGTGAATTAAGACAGTTTCTGCAATGAGGCTCACATGCACAGAGACACTGTTCGCTCTGTAGCTCCTTTAACCCTTTGCGAGAGCTTTTTGATAGAGGCGGTGTCTCAGGTTTAGCGGGTGTAAAAGCTGCACCATTCTTTTTCTGCAACAGGCCCTCGTTCCCCCGCACCACAGACGGCATTATGGGATGTACAATGAAGAATAAATGTGTCAGCTGCACCTTCTTTACAAAGCCCAAAGTCGGCGATCTTCACGTATCCGTCCGTGTCGAGCAGCAGGTTGTCGAGCTTGAGGTCTCTGCGGGAGAGGGAAGGTGAAAACATGAAGGTGAGAATCAGTTCGTCTTCACACAGCTGAGAATCCATGAATCGTTTTTTTTTTTATATTTATTTTTTGGCTTTTTGTGCCTTTAATGTCGAGATAGGACAGTGGATAGAGCAGGGCATTTTGGAGAGAGGGAGAGAGAGAGAGGGGAATGACATGCGGGAAAGGAGCCACAGGTGGGATTCGAACCTGGGCCATCCGCTTGAAGGACTACAGCCTCCATACATGGAGTGCGTGCTCTAACCACTGCACCACCAGCGCCCCATGCATGAGTCGTTTAACAGAGATATAAACCAGACTGACGAGAGGAGGAGAAACTCGTCTTCATCACAGACTAATAACGATGCTTCTTCTTTCTTACACCTGAGGTATGGCGTCAGGCTGTGTGTGTGTGTGTCACTCACCTGTACACAATCTTGTTGTCGTGGAGGAACTGAAGTCCAAGAACTACGCAGGCGGAATAAAACCTGAAATCAAATCAAAAGAACACAATTACTGAGGCTGAAAATAAAAAGTCCTTTAAAGACCCAAACAAAGGAAAAGTTAAAGTCATTTTGAGGCTTTTTTGATGAAGAAGAAATCCCGTGCACACTTACTTAAATGCCACAAAATTGTCACCTTAAGTTTTCTATTCATATGTTCCTCTGAAGAAGACCGCACGTTGTGATTTTGATGGAATATAAACTTAAATTCTAAATTCAAACGAGGAATTTGAGCAAGTGTGACCAAGTCTTCTGTTTTTGCACGGCCCTGTAGCTACATGATGAGTGTTAAACTGTCCCGCCGTATTTTAGCTCAACCGCTTTGATTCCCATCATCACAAGTTTAAAAGTTTCATTTGTAGACAGATTAAAGAGACACGTACTACGGTTTATAATATGTGACCTTTAAGATGATTTAAGACTTTTTAAGGGACCCAGCTTCATTCTATGAAAACATGAACTGACATTATTCTATTTTTGGAGGATGAGGAGAGCATCATTAAAGACACTTCAGTCCCACTGTGAACCAACAGAGATGATTTCTATCATTTCAGCAGGTTGGACGTCTTCTCTGGACTTTGTACTTGTGAGTCCACATAAAGATCTCTCATGATCAGTGAGAGAGAGAGAGACTCACAGAAATGCACAGTCCTCGTTCAGTTTTTAAAAGTATCCTGAAGGTCAGCTGAAGCTAATGTGAGTGAGACTAATTGAAGTTCTTATTAGTGCTCTTTGAAAATGCCAGATTTGAACCGAGACTTCTGAGGGCTCGTATTCATTATAGTGAAAGAGGACTGTGGATTTCTTTGAGTCTCTCCTTAAAGGTCGGACAGTGGAGCGGTCACTTCTCAGAATGAGGATTTAAAACAGGAAACAGTTTGTAACTGAACTTAATGATTTTAGAAATATGCTCCAGAAGCTCTCTAAATGAAGACACTCATCTCTCCTACAGTCAGGACTTTAAAGGAAGTCAGCAGCATCTTTTTTTTTTACAGTTTGTAAACACAACATTCAAACTGGACTCCTCCTCCTGGGCTCATCACCTTCAGAAGCCCCGCCCCCTGCAGGATGTAGTGTGTACGTTTACTGCCTTTACCTACACTGCAAGCTAAAGCACGCTAGTCCAACAGGAAGCAGACAAACTCAGCGCCCGCAGGTGAAAGCTAACACAAGGTTCACCCTCGTTTCAGAACAAGCTTTATCTTCTTGGTGTGTCGCCTCACTGTGATTATATTTTCTAATCTTTGCCGCTACATCCACGTCCGTCATATTCACCCGTTTGAATCATGTCTAATCCCTGAAATGTTTCAAGTCCTAAACTACTCTGTGCGCCGCCATTGGCTGCAGAAAACACACCAGCTCCCCCGCCCAGAAACGTCCCGACCACGAGTCAACCAAAACATTTTTAAAAATCCAGTCAGAGCACAGGGTCTCTGTAGACACTAGTCTGCAAGTCTAGATTCTATTTTTTCAGAAAAAAAGCTGCTGACGCCATCTTTAAATTCTTTCATGGGAGCTTAATTTTGTCCATTAAGAAGCTTTTTCAGGATGTAAAATTCACTCTGTACTTACACGGCTCGTGGCTCTGTGAAGACGTCCGTGTGGATGTGCATCATCAGGTCGCCTCCCGCCGTGTACTCCATCACAAAACACACGTGCTCCGGGGTCTGGAAGCACGCAAACAGGTTGACCAGGAAGGGATGGTGCGACAGGTTCACCACCTCAAAGATGCGCTTCTCGCACATTAAACTGCGGGAGGAAGGAGAGAAAGACGTGAAGAGGAGGAGGAGGAGGAGGAGGAGGAGGAGGAGGAGGAGGAGGAGGAGGAGGAGGACAGTGTAGGTGGAATGAGGAGAAAGACGGAGACACACACCTCTCCACCTCATCACGAGCCACGATGTCTCCTTTCTTCAGCGCTTTGATGGCGTACATCGTGCCCGTTTTCTTGTATTCTGACAGCAACACCTGAAGACAGAATCATGCAGCAACAAATCAGTTTGTTTCCCTCGTAATGACGCGCAGAAAGCTGAACAGATCGCTTCTCCATGTGCACGTTTGGAGGCGCTCGTAGTTTACCTTCCCAAAGTGTCCTCTGCCTAACACGGCGATCAGCCTGAAGTCCTGAAGAGACAGAGGACCTTTCCTCTGCTTACTGGAGAAAACAAACACACAGCAGCAACATTTAAAAAGCACATCAAAATCAATAGAATAACTCAAGAGTTCTACAAAAATCAGTGTTTTCACAAGAATGAAAATGCAATTTTGTGAGATAGACACAAGGTCACATCGACTTAAAATCGTCCTCTAGAAAAAAATTCCCTTCATCCATTTTTGTGATGATTCACAGGAGAAGGATGAGAATAATGGGAGGATAATATGTGACATTTAAAATGTAAAATATGCAGTGTCTGAAATCACACACTACTCATCATCTAGGGCAATTTGTTATGAATTAAAAAATGAAGTGTCCAAAATGATATTTTTATGCTAATGAGAAGTCGCTACGAAGAGAGCAGGAAGTAGTGAATGATTTCGGACACAGCTGCTGTCATGCTGATTCAAAGGCGTCTCTCACAGCCGACATTTTGACGTCAAGATTACGACACCAAAAGAGCAAAAATGGAATTCATCCATCATGAATATTCCCATTTACACCCGAGCAATGAAAAGTCAAAATGTCTTTCCTGAAAGAGGTCTTTGAAGTATTTCAAGAAGAAATATACAGCAGATAAAACATGAATACATAAGGATGTAAGAGTGTGTGTATGTGTGTGTGTGTGTACCTGCTGACAGGCGGGGTTCGGGCGGGGCACTCAGGGGTGAGGTCTGGGGGGGAGAAGGGCTCGATGACAGGCGGTCGGTCCTGATGAGGGGACGTGCGAGGAAAGAGACACAAAGGAGAAGACACAGAGGGGACATGAAGAGACAAGAGGGGAGATGAATGATGAGACGCATGACAACAGTTCAGACGTCACAGAGTTCACATTCCTCTTTTTGAAACTCTTTCTTAGGAGAGAGGAAAGTGACACACCAAGCTGGCTTCTCCCTCATTCAATCATAATCATGTAAAGAAAGCAGTCTGCTATACGGTTCCTTAAATAAAGCTTGTGGAGTGCTGCTTTGATTAATAAGACTTAGAATTAGTTGCAGGCTGTTGGTCTGATCGACGGTATCATACTCGTAGCTCGCAGGATCACAAACTCTACATGGTGAAAAGAGACGGTACTAAAGCCTGGCTCACACTGTGAGATTGTATAAAAGTCGGGGTGGCATGTCAGCTCACACTGTGAGATTGTATAAAAGTCGGGGTGGCATGTCAGCTCACACTGTGAGATTGTATAAAAGTCGGGGTGGCATGTCAGCTCACACTGTGAGATTGTATAAAAGTCGGGGTGGCATGTCAGCTCACACTGTGAGATTGTATAAAAGTCGGGGTGGCATGTCAGCTCACACTGTACGACTGGGTCGTTAACGACGGTTGGTGCAAGAGAAGGAAGTGTAACTTGTTGTAGGATAGAGCTAAGTTGATACAATCGTAGATATATGGAGACAAGTTTCAGAAAAGTGCTG